>NC_056752.1:28122500-28420000 GCF_018687715.1 Carya illinoinensis | reverse complement strand
TTTGCAGAGATGTGAAGATAAAAATCTAGTCCTGAACTGGGAGAAGTGTCATTTCATGGTTCAAGAAGGGATCGTGCTAGGCCATAAAGTGTCATCTAAAGGAATTGAGGTGGATCGAGCCAAAATTGCAACCATAGAGAAACTACCACCTCCAAAGAATGTGAAGGGAATCAGAAGTTTTCTGGGACATGCGGGATTTTATAGAAGATTTATCAAGGATTTTTCTAAACTCTCTAAACCTTTATGTAATCTTCTTGAGAAAAATTCTGCATTTGACTTTGATGTTGTTTGTTTGCAGGCCTTTAATGCACTCAAGGAGAAACTAATTTCAGCACCAATTGTGATTGTGCCTGATTGGAATCAACCTTTTAAAGTTATGTGCGATGCAAGTGACTTTACAATTGGAGCAGTGTTGGGGCAAAGGAGAGACAAACTGTTTAGAGCCATCTATTATGCAAGCCGGACATTGAATGAAACTCAATTGAATTATACGACAACTGAGAAGGAGATGCTTGCTGTGGTGTTTGCTTGTGATAAATTTCAGTCTTACCTCATTGTGACAAAGGTGATAGTGTTCACTGATCATGCAGCACTTCGCTATTTGTTTGGCAAGAAGGATGCTAAGCCAAGGCTAATTCGTTGGATCCTCCTTCTTCAAGAATTTGACTTGGAGATTCGAGACAAGAAAGGAAGTGAAAATTTAGTGGCTGACCATCTCTCTTGGTTAGAACAAGAGTAAGAAAGACCAGATTCAGTAGTCCAAGAGGCATTCCCTGATGAGCAGTTGTTTGCATGTGAGATCAAGCTTCCGTGGTATGCTGATATAGTTAACTATCTAGCTTGTAAAGTTTTACCACCTAATCTTACTTATCATCAACGTAAGAAATTTTTGCATGATGTGAATTATTATCTTTGGGATTAGCCTTTGTTGTTCAAAAGATGCCATGATCAAATCATTAGAAGATGTGTGCCAGAAGAAGAGATGCAAGACATCCTACATCATTGCCGGTCATCATCATATGGAGGACACTTTGGAGCCACCCGTACAGCAGTTAAGGTACTTCAAAGTGGGTTCTATCGGCCTTCTATTTTTCGAGATAGTTACACTTTGGTGAAAACTTGTGACCGGTGCCAACGTATGGGAAATATTTCAAGGCGTCATGAGTTACCACTGAAATGTATCTTAAAAGTTGAGTTGTTTGATGTTTGGGGAATAGATTTTATGGGGCCTTTTCCTCCTTTTGGTTTTGCTTATATCTTATTAGCAGTTGACTATGTGTCAAAATGGGTGGAAGCAATTGCTACAATAACAAATGATGCAAAGGTAGTGCTCAAATTTCTGCACAAGAACATATTCACAAGATTTGGTACTCCACGAGCTATTATTAGTGATGAAGGGACTCACTTTTGCAACAAGTTGTTTGAGAATCTTCTTTCTAAATATGGTGTGAAGCACAAGATAGCACTTGCTTACCATCCTCAAACTAATGGTCAAGCTGAAATTTCAAATAGAGATATCAAGAACATCCTTGAGAAGACGGTCAAAATCAATAGAAAGGATTGGGCGAAGAAGCTTGATGATGCTTTGTGGGCATACCGTACAGCCTTTAAAACACCTATCGGGATGTCTCCATACCAATTAGTGTTTGGAAAGGCATTTCATCTTCCTGTAAAGTTGGAGCATATAGCTTATTGGGCTGTAAAAAAGTTTAATTTTGATTTGAAAGCAACAGGTGAAAAGCGACTTCTTCAATTGAATGAGATGGAAGAGTTCCGGAATGATGCATATGAAAATGCAAAGATCTATAAAGAAAAGATGAAGAAGTGGCATGACAAACAGATTCTTAGGCGAGAGTTTGCTCCAGGACAACAAGTTTTACTCTTCAATTCACGAAGATTGAAGCACTACTATGGAGAGCAAATGGAGAGGAACTATGCATTTATTCCTCTTGGAGATCCTAATTGATGATGATTGAAAAGTCTGGCTGTAGACTTTAAAACAAGCGCTTATGGGAGGCAACCCATAGATCTATCTTTCATTCTTTCATTTATGTTATTATCTTTATTTATTTAAGTTTTAATAAATTGATTTTTTATGCAAATTTATTTAGCATGAATAAAGAGCTGAAAAATTCTAATCCACGGAAGATTCACCATGAAACCAGGGAAGTTCCTTTATTTCTTCAATCCTTTTTACTTTTGCATTACAATGAGGACATTGTTTAGTTTAAGTTTGGGGGTGTAAACTCCTATAATCATTTGATCCTCTTGTTTTCTAAGTCTTGAGTTGTGGATGGGTTGTTTGATTCTCTTACCAAGCATGCATTGGAGTAAGATTGAATTCTCTATGACTCTGAAATTTGTGATTGAAGATGGTTTTGAGAAAAATTTTCAAAAATTTCTTTTATGTCAAGTGAAGTTTTGTGGGTACTTTGGTTTAAATCTTTGACCTTGAACACAATTGAGCACATAGTCGTTTTTCTATTATTCCATTTTGCTTATGAAGAGAAGAAGTTGAATTAATTGAAAGAGGGAGGTTCGATTTTGCTTTGCTCTAGAATCCGTTGATGGGTCCTTGAGGCGAAATCCTAGTTGAGACCAAATATTAGAGAAATGATCTAGGCATTTCTTTGGCATAACCAAAAAGCTTTCCCAGCCGTCCTAAATGTCATGCCATCATTACATGGTGTGTTTCCATAGTCAACCCCCTTGAGCCTTCATAAGCCTTTATTTATTCTTTGAGCTACATAAACCATGCCAGCCCTAAGCCTGAAAAACAATGAATCTACTTTTGATAGTTTGAGAAAATACTTTGGTGGAGAGTTACATTTAAAAGAGAAAAATTGGTTTCATGATGAACCGTATTATGTTTGCTTTGATTGATCAAAGAACAAGAAGAAGAAGAAGAAGAAAGGAAGTGACTGAAAAAAAAAATAAGAAGAAGAAGAAGAAGAAGAAAAGAGAAAGAAAAAGAAAAAGAAAAAGAAGTCGCTAAGCGGAGTGTGAATTACCTCAGATTTTGTTAAGAGAATTGTTGGTATTACATCAGTGATTACAGCAATAATAATGTCACAAGTATGAGCATATTGCCAAGAAAGAGCTATGAAGAGAATCATGTGGGTTTCTTTTTTAATGTTCTTTTCACTAAGTATTTTCCCAGTTTGATTTGATTTCCCATATCCAGTTCTTTCTTAACCCTCACCCTGTGGCCTATCATTACAACCTTATTAAAGACCTTTTGATCTCTGATTTTGGTGTTGACTACATTAGTGGAAAGGATTTCTGAAAATTGGACTTATGGGGTTAAGTTTTAAGAGAATTCTTCTGATTTTGGTTGTTCTACTTTTATCTGAGTTTGCAGGTGGTTTGAGGTTAAATTGACTATATCACACACACACTCAAGGTCTTAACTTTAGGTTAAAGTAAACGCCTAACTCTTGCTTGACAAATTGCAAAATTTTTTATTGATTTTCTTGCTATCTTTAATGTTAAAAGAGTAAGATACTAGAGATGAAATCTAAATTCATAAAAGCCTGGTGAGTGATGATACTTCTCTTTCGGGTCAAGTCAATATTGCCTAAACTATCATTTGCTTTTCTTTTTGTTTGAGGACAAACAAAGTTGTAAGTTTGGGGGTATTTGATGACTTGCAAAATTTCATATTGCAGATTTTACAAGTTCGCTCGAGCGAATTCAGGCAGATTCAAACGCTCGACTGCCGCTCGACAGGGAGCTCGAGCGGGTTGCTGAAAAATAAAGATCGCTCGAGCGGAGGGTTTTGGCCGCTCGAGCGAAATCAAACAGAGTCGAACGCTCGACGTGCGCTCGATAGGACGCTCGAGCGAAATCAGACAGAGTCGAACGCTCGATGTGCGGTCGACACCCCGCTCGAGCGAACATCGTATTTTGACAGATTTAAGGTTTTTCATCGTCACACCATATAAAAGGAATTTTTCACTCTAGGGCCATGAGTTTTGACTGGAGAACACTTTTTGGGACCAGAAAACATAGCTAGAGGGATTCAAATCATCTGTTTTTGGAGAGGAAATTCCAATTATTGCACGTACGTTGGAATCATACACGAGCACGGACGGGAGAAAAGCGTTGAATCGTTCCCTTGAGCTTTTGAAGACGAGTTGCGGCTGCAAGGAGGATTTTTCAGTGTTTATTTTCTTCCAATCTTCTCAGAACAATTATGGTGAATTCGTTTATGTTGAATTCCAATTCTAGCATGAGCTAAATTTTCTTCATTCTAGGAAAACGATGTAACCTATTTCCGAACTATGCTTGATTGTCTACGCTAATTTAATGCAATTCTCTCTTTGTTTATCTGATTTATTCTGAGTTTATTGCTTCTAATTAACTGGCCATTGATTAGATGATTTTTAATCTTGTGATTTGCTATCGAAAGAGGGAATCATAGGGTAGATCTTGAATATTTCAGCATAGGTAAGTATAGAGATCGAAAGACTTGTATGAACCTATGTAGTAATTAAATCATTGATCTTATTGCTTTCTTGATTATTAAATTTGCATATTCTTGTGTGAATTGATAAACAAGAGTCATTTCCAATTGACTATCGAAAGTGGCTTTTGGATGAATTAGAGATTTGCTAATAGATAAAAGAGAATTAAATTAAGTTAGCTGGATGAGAAAAGCATAGTGAAGAATTAGGTGAAATCGATTTCCTAGAAGTTTTCTTTCCCATTAATTTGATCTCCGAACGTCAGTTTTATTTCCTTTGCATATTTCCCTTTGAGTTGATCTTAGTTTAATTTGCAACTACAAAAATCTTAGTGATTCCTCTAGATAAAATCAAGTTTAGTATAATTTTGGTATTTGGCATAAGTAAGGTACCAATCCCTGAGGACGATACTCTTTTTATTACTTTACTATAAAACTACGATACTGTGCACTTGCAGTTTTGCACCGGTCAATGTGCAAGATGTGTGACAGTTTGATCTATATGCGCAATCTGTCTATCGATCTGTAGGTCTTTATGCGCCTTCATATCTATCATCACTGCATCAACCCAAGTAGGTCGCACATCTCATGCAGATGCAACAACTGGCTACTCACTAATACTCGCAAACAGACAAGCAACACCGACCCTAGACTCGGTTGGAGGAATAGGATCTAATAGAGGACCAGACTGACACCGAGTTGAACCTCTCCCCTGTCTAATGCTCCGACGGTGTGTGGTCATGTCGATGGGGCTCATCTGGTTTAGCATCATCTCCTCTACCTAGAGTGGCACTCCCAAGGCTAGTAATAAGCAGCTGATGATGACTTCGTATGGGAGATTGTCTGTTGTAACAATGCTGGTCTCGTAACGGATCTGCTCAAATATAACAAGTGGCAAGTCAATGGGTTCTCCACGTACCAAGCGAATCAGGAACTGTGCTCGAGCCCGACTAAATATGGTCTTATGTGACATAGGGTCTACATTTGTTGCAACAAAAATTTGCAACATGCGATAGAAAGGGAGTAGCTGATTCTGGCTGAAGCAGTTCGGCCTATCGAGCTTCATGTGGTCTTTGCTAGTGAGAATGTAGAAATCCTGATCCCGCTCGTCATCACCAACCTCAAGAGCAATATTCTCACCCTCTGGCCGATCTCCTTGTTCACTGGGCATAGTGTCAATAGGGCACGTAGATGAAGCAGGAGTCGCTGGATTTGCCTCAAATGTGCCAGGAGCAAATGTAGCTGTTGTGTTGCTAGCTTGAGCAGCTATCGCCTCAGGTAGTATATGCAGAATCTGGACTAACTAGGTGATAATATTTGCCAAGAACTCAAACTGTACACTGCGTACAGTGAGAGTATGGGATAATGCATCATTAGGCATGGTGGTCATCCCAATGTAAAAATCCTGAACCATTGAGGGGTAAATCTTTCCTCTTAATGTGCATATTGGGCCCCAGCCTCTCGTGACGAAGACGTCTCTTAGCATCTTCCGCTCCCAGCTTAGCTCATCAAACTCATTAATAAGAATTTCTTGTTCACCCATAACAGTTCGTGTCCCCAGTTGAGCAATGTCCGGATTGCCTTCATCCCTCTCTTATTTCCTGGTTGTCATATAGTGAGCCATATCTAGAGAAAAAATAAATACAAGTTAAAATATATTAAAAAAATCATTAGAATTACATATATTTACATATTACGACATATATGAATTATACACAATTAAAATATTATCATTATAAATTTACATAATTTTGACAGTAAATATATTAAACAATTTCACTATTTAAATACCCAAAATAATAATAATAAGACGAGAAAATATAAAATAAATTTAATGAAAATATGTTCAAACATCACTCAATTGAAATGTAAATTTAGGCATTCGAACGTAAACCATTAACATTCGAACGATCATAGTTAAACTGGTAGAACAAATTTATGTCCGAATGTAAATTCGACGTAACTTCTACCCAGACATACGTTCGAACATATCTACATAAAAATTCAAAGGTAAATCAGATCCGAATGTCCTATATTTACGTTTGAACGTTTTATTTACATGCAAACGTTTTATCCAACATCATCTTTAAACGTTCAATAAAAACTAGTATAAATTTGGGTGATTACGTCCAAACGTTAAAACGTAACGTTGGGATGTAATGAATTTCAAACTCTACACGTTCAGACGTTTTTTCTAATGGAAGAAGACGAACGGTTTATGTTCGGATGTTTTATCCAACGTACTCTAAAAACGTTGGATAAAAATATTTGAATGTTAAAATTTACGTTCGCACGTTACAACGTAACATTCAGACGTAAATAAATTATAACGTCACATGCTCAGACATTTCTTTGTGACTTTCGAATGTTACAAGACAGAATGGCTGATTCAACTCAGCCATTTTCAAAAATTTCGAAACGTGTGTTTCGAAGCAAAAACAGACCATAAAACACATTTATAGACTATAGGGAATGTTTCTACGGTTGTTTTACTACATTTACTATAGTAGTATATGTAGTATATATACTATATATAGACTAAAGTAGTATATTATATTAGAGTACTATAATATAGTATATAGTATATATATAGTATACTATATTATATATAACCTAGTATATATAATAGTATTAATATATATACTAGATAATATAGTATATTTACTATAGTATATATATTATAATATATAATATATAATATAGTTTATTATATATAATATAAATGACTAGTATGTAAATTATAGTTACTATAATCTACTACTATAATATATATAATAGTTTATATATCATATATTTCAACTATTATATACTATAATATATATTATATATATTAAATTATATAATATATATTTCAACTATATATATACATGATATATAATTTACAATTAATATTGATTATTTTTTCATTTAATCAATCAAAATTGAGTTTACATGAAATTATATAATATCATATATAATTACTATATATTTTTGTCCCAATACATTCGAACATACATGTTATACGTTCGAACGTATTAGAAAAAGTGACGGCATTTTTCCTGCTTTAACTTTGGAACTCTAAAACATTCGAACATTTTGTCTTTACATTCGAACGTTAAATTAACTCCGTGGGCAGGATAATTATACGTTCGAACGTATTGTGCAAACTTTGGGCGGGATAACTTAGCGTTCGAGAGTTAAATTAGTTACGTTAGCAAGAGAATTAAACATTCGAACGTACATTAATGAACGTCCAAACATTTATTGTATTACAAGCGGAATATAAAACTTTCATGCATGGGAAAGCAGATTCATTCTGCTTTCAGCTCGTGCTTGAATTGAGAGAGAAGAAGAAGAGGAGGGTTAGAGTGAGAGAGGGCTAGATAGAGTGTTAGAGTGAGAGAGAGTTAGAGTGAGAGAGGGTTAGATTGAGTTAGGGAGAGAGATAAAATTGACAACAAAATTTAAGAATAGAGTTTAGTATATGTACCTTGTGCTCGCAATATCTTCCACTTGCAAATCACAAGTCTTCAACAAGCCACAACAAACAATCCTTAAAAAAATTCACAAAACTAGGTAGTTAAATACATATAAAAAAATTGACAAATATCATATAAATTGTAAATACATTTTCAAAGAAAAAACTTTACCTTACTTTCTCATATCAATTTTATATGATATGGATTGTATTGTACCATGAATTAAAATGAAAAATTGTTGTTATGTGTATGTTTATTCTTAAAATTAATATGTTTCAGAAGTGTGTATTTTTTTGAAGCATATTATTTGTGAATTATTGTGGATTATTTGTGTGATTAAAGAATTTATATATATATATATATATATATATATATATATATTTATATATTATAGTATATATATAGTGTGATTATTTGTTGTGCAATATATGCAATATATTTATTATATTTGAATAATAACAAATATTATAATTTATAATATTATTTACAAATAATATTATGGAAATTATCTTGAAGTAATATAATAAATAATATATACTAAGTGTCAATTAATCTAATTATTATATAGTAACAATTAAAATTTACAAAATTATCAATAAATAAGTATCTAAATTGTTATGAATACAATTTAGATACTATTGTTATTTATAAAAAATAACAACTAAAAATATAATTTACAAATAATAAAAATTAAAATTATCTAATAATATATAGTATATTATATTAGTATCAATCCCTAAGTATCAATTATAGTAAATATATTATTATCAATCCCTAAGAAATAAATAAGATATAATTATTATAATAATTATATAATAACAATTAAAATTTAAATGTTATCAATCCCTAATACTAATTAGAATCTAATATATAGTATATTGTATTAAATAAGAAATAAATAAGTATCAATTATTATTACAAATAATAATAACAATTAAAATTGAAGTGTTATCAATCCCTAAGTATAAGTTATAATCTCAAATATAGTATAGTAGTAGTAAATAAGAAATAAATAAGTATCAATTATAATAATAATTATATATTAACAATTAAAATTTAAGTGTTATCAATTCCTAATACTAATTATAATCTAATATATAGTATATTATATTAAATAAGAAATAAATAAGTATCAATTATAATAGTAATTATATAATAACGATTAAAATTGAAGTGTTATCAATCCCTAATACAAATTATAATCTAATATATAGTAGATTATATTAAATAAGAAATAAATAAGTATTAATTATTAATATAATTATATAATAACAATTAAAATTTAAATAACAATTAAAATTTAAGTGTTATGAATTCCTAAGTATAATAAAAAATATATATAGTTTTTATCTATAATAAATATAGTGAGCTAATAGTTATGTTATTTTGTTAAGCTAGAGAGAGATATTGTAAATATGCTCATGATAAGCTTCCTCGTCTTGGAGAGAATAGTTCAGAATTATCTTAAAGAAATATCTGTCAAGTTACTTGACTCTCAAAGTCTCTCCGGCCTTTAGGGTTATCAAGGTTGGATAGTTTGTGATAGTTAAGTAATTGGACATTCTTATTAGACATGTTCTTTCAGGTAATTCTCAATCATTCTTTACAAGAAAGGTACTATGTGAGTACATTCTTCTATCTAACCTTTTGTTTAACAATATGACACAAGGGAATATTTGTTTGTAGTTGTTAATTCAAACAACATGCAGGAGAATTTGTTTGTAGTGCTTTTTGTAAGATATTGTATGACATTGCATAAATAACCTTAGGCCTGTTTGGCAATTAGTGTACATTTAGGTGTATACTAATTCCTGAATTGTCCAGTGTGGACAGCTTGAGATTGTATTATATGTACTGCACATTCTTGTTATTCCTGCTGAACACGTTTAGTATGAAGTTTCAGTGTCTTCCTTTCTTGTTCTCTGGGTATAATATTCATAGGTTCACAAGCCCTCTATGTGAACATGTATACCTGAAGAACCATAGGGAGGTGCTGCCGAAATTTCTACTGATGTTGAAAGTAGTAGAGTGACGAAAATTATGCAATATGGATAATATAATCTCGAATGGGATAGGACCAACTACCTTGAGAAAGAGTAGTTTGAATGAGAGCATAACATGCATGTGTATTATAGTATACTACGTGTTACTAATAATTAGATGCTTTTAGAAATGGATAAAAGTTGGAAGCGGCTAGGTAATAGACTTGGAAAGGATTACATACCCTATGCGCGTGAAGTAAGAACCTTCATTGATTTTGCAAGGGCCTCTACTAATAGTCGTTGTTACATTAAGTGTCTATGTAGAGGTTGTAAAAATTTGTGTGCGATAGGGTTGGATGAAGTTAAAAGTCATATATTTGTGAATGGTATGGATTTGGGGTATAGTCGATGGGTACTGTATGGTGAGCCTTATGCACAATCAGCAAATTGATTATTCGGTCATCCGAATTAGTTGCGGCACATGGATGATGATTATGAGTGAGATGAGATGGAGGAGATGTTGAGTGACATTGGAGCTAAGATGTTTATGGATGAGGTTGATGACAATGCCTCAAGTGGCTGAGGGAATGATTTTGAAAATTTTACTGCAATGTGGGAAGATGCAAAGCACGAGCTTTATCCAGACTGTACAAAACATTCCAAAATGTCATTTATTGTGCAGTTGTTTTACATTAAGTCATTGTGTGGGATGTCAACCAAAGTAATAAACATGGTATTAGAATTATTTAACGAAGTGCTTCCCGAAGGGTCTGCATTACCGAAGAACCTTTATGAAGCGAAACAGTTGAGAAAGGGATTATCAGGGTTTGAGTATAAGTCCATACATGCATGCAAAAATGATTGTGTTTTATTTTGGAAGGAGAACGAGGAGAAACAAGCATGTCCTGTATGCGGAGAGTTGAGGTGGAAGGGTAAGAAAAGCCTGCTAATTAAAGTCTTGCAATATTTTCCATTGAGACCTAGGTTGCAAAAATTATATATGTGTAAAAAAACAGCTCACGATATGAAGTGGCACAAGGAGAAAAGAGTTAATAATGACGGATTTATGAGGCACCCAACTGACTCACTTGCATGGCAATCTTTCGATAATTAGTATCCAGAGTTTGGGATTAAAGCTCAGAACACGTGCCTGGGACTCACAATCGATGGATTCAACCCTTTTGGGAATATGAGTACAAGTTATAACACTTGGTCTATAGTGTTGATTCCATACAATCTTCCACCATGGAGGTGCATGAAGCTGCCCAAATTTTTGTTAACTTTACTTATCCCCAGCCCGAGATCACCTAGGAATGACATTGACGTATATATGCAGTCATTGATTGAAAAGCTGAAAGAGTTATGGGAAATAGGTGTCAGAACTTATGGTGCGTCGACATCGATAACTTTTTAGATGCATGATGCGGTAATGTGGACCATAAATGACTTTTCGGCATATGGGAATCTTTTCGGCTGGAGTACTAAGGGAAGTTAGCGTGTTTGACGTCTAATAAAGAAACTACTAGTGAGTGGTTAAAATATTCTCAAAAGTTGTGTTTCATGGGTCATGACGTTATCTACCAACAAATCATGCATGGAGAATAGAATCCACTAAATTTGATGGGTGAGTAGAGGATAGAATTGCGCCAAATGAGTTGTCTGGGGAAGAGATACTAGAACAATTGGTACACGTGGTAGCGAACAATTTTGGCAAAGGTCGAGGAAAGAATAAAAATGAGGTGTAGCAGAATTGAATTGGACAAAGCATAGTATTTTTTTTTTACCTACTGTATTGGTCGTCTTGCATGTTGTGACATAGTTTGGATGTAATGCAAATATAGAAGAATATTTGTGATAATATACTGCTTACATTGATGAGCATTAATAAAAAGACGAAAGATACGATTAAAATGAGGAAAGATCTTGAGAGAGTGAGAATTAAACATAATCTGCATTTACGGGTGGAAGGTGATAGGGTGGTCATGCCGCATGCATGTTTTACGATGACAAGGGAGGAGAGGATGGACTTCTGCAAATGGTTGCAAGATGTGAAGCTGCCAGATAGTTATGCTTTAAATATCAGCAGACGCATAAGCCCTGATGACTGGAAAATTGGTAGATTAAAAAGTCATGACTATTATGTATTTTTGCAGAAGTTATTTCCAGTGGGAATTCGTGGGAAGCTAACATTTGCTGTACGTGTCGCCATAACCAAACTGTGTATGTTTTTTAAGGATTTGTGTACTCGGGTAGTAAAGCAAGATATGCTGCAGAATTTGGAAGAAGACATTATGTAAATTCGAGCAGATCTTTCCACCATCATTTTTTGATGTCATGGTGCATTTAGAAATACATTTACCCCCGGAGATAATGTGGGGTGGACCGGTGCAGCTTCGTTGGATGTATCTAGTTGAAAGATATTTGGGTGGACTGAAGCGCACTCTTGGGAATAAAGCCAGAGCTGAAGGTTCAATAGTAGAGGCCTATATACATGATGAATGGTTAACATTTTGCTCTTTATATCTTCATGGTGTTGAGACACGATTTAATCGTCAAGAGTGAAATGCTGATCTTGCTACTCCGCCTTCTCGTGAGCTATCAATGTTTTCTCAGAATGTATGCCTTGGGTGCACAAACAGGTTACGATTTACTTGATACAGAGTTGGGTAAAATTCGGTGGTACGTGCTAAATAATTGTTGGGAGATTGATCACTATCTTAGATATGTCGTTGTAAAAGGTTTAAATACTTCTAGTTTCAATGAGGTTAACTATAACTTTTGTGACATAAAATGATACGATTTTGATTTTGCACTTATATACAGTGAGCACATGGACAAACTTAAGACAGAAGGCTTGGAGAATATAGTGACAAGACATGAGAATGAATTTTCTGGATGGTTTGAACAACGTATATGAACTAAACTCTATATAATATGTTAGATTATGAAAGTTTTAACTCTAGGTAATATTTATAAATAACATTATTTCAATTGTTAGATTTTGGAATAACGTGCTTGTGATCTCAGATCTGTCTCTTTTGAATTGTATGCATTGGCTCGTGGTCTCTCAAATAGAGCACTTCGATAAATTGCATGCACGGTTCGAGGTTATAGATTCCATACTCTGGATCGTGAACGTAATAGAAAGACTCAAAATTGTGGTGTGTTGGTCGAGGGGAGTCATGGAATAGATGATATTGATTATTATGATGTCATTCGTGATATTATCGGATTGAAATATCTGGGTGGGTCTATAACATATGTCTTTAAATGTGATTGGTGGGATCTAGGCGATGCTCGGGTTTCGATATATAGGGATAATCATTTTACGAGTGTCAATACTGCATATAAATGGTACGAAGATGATCCATTCGTATTGGCTTGTCAAGGTACTCAAATCTAGTACTTGATTGATCAATGAAAAGTACTGATGAAGATAGTGGAGAGATAACTTAACAAGTCATACAAAAATTTGTCCCTCAAAATATATATGAAGTAGGAAACGAGTGCAGATTACGATACTAGTGGAGATGAATATGACACTCCGAATGTAGAGGCCTACCAGGAAGATGAAGGGGGTATTAACTTATTTGTTGACCTCGGTGCACTAGAGTTGCTCCCCTTATGTAGAGATGATGTCCCGCTTGTCCATCTCGATCCGTATGTATTAAATGATCATTCAATTCAAGAAAGTGAGAAAGAAGAAGAAGAGCCAGAAGAAGAAGATGAAGAAGAATCCAGGAGGAAGTGGATAAGGAGGACGAAGAAGAGGAGTTTGATGATGACGACGAAGTTGTTATAGAGAGAGATTCTAAAACAAGCATAAAAAATACATTCGAAGATGAAGACTAAAAGTACTAAAAACTTTATTCATAGGTGAGTATAGAATTTTATAATAATAATTAATTTCATCTAATTAAATTTTTTTGGTATATATAATCATTTTCAAGTATGTCTCCAAAAAGACAAAGAAGAAATGTGCCTCCTCCACCAAGTTCAAGTCCCGAACCCATTGAGGACTCTCCACCTGAGGAGTCCGTTCCTGAAGATGAAGTTAATACTACAGAGAATGATGCCCAGTCAACACCTACTAGTAAGGAAATGTCATTGATAATTAATTATATAATTAATACTTTTATCTCAATAACTATGTAACTATAAAAATTATACTGTTATCTATTAGTTGATGCATCCGCCCGTAGCGGTCGTGGCTATACACGTGGCATCTCACTTGAGAAAAACCGAAGGCATAGAAAACTGAAAGTCACAATTTCTGATAATTCCACTGGAGGAGTGGATGATAGTGCAGCAACACTTTTCTCCTATATTAGTACAGTAGTCTGAGCTTATGCTCCATTTTATGTGTGCTCCTGGCGAAATGTGCCAAATGAGATTAAGGAACACATTTGGAGTCATGTGCTAGTGAGTTTACTTTGACAGTTCATTTTTTTCACCTAGATTAGTATATCATATTTTTTACGTAATTAATTTATAATTAGGATGAATTTGACCTCAACTTTGGTCGTAGGGAGGATTTGAGAACTGTGAATGAGTTAATGGCTACACTATTCCAACGTTACAAGGGACGATGTCACGACCTCTTCAAGAAGTTTGAGATGTTTGAAGAGGCTGTATAGTCAGCTTTCCAGTAGACGAAGTTAGACGACTGGACAAAGTGTTGTGATCTTTTTGCATCTCCAGAATATCAGGTATTCTAGATTTATTTCCATTAATTATTTATATTAACATTTTTTGTTTATCCTATATGTATATATATATTACAATTAACATTCTTAATGTGCATTTGCAGCACTTAAGTTCTACAAATGCACATAATAGATCCATTCTGACTATTCACCATCGTGGTGATTCAAGATCATTCCATCGTCTTGCTGAAAAAATGGTAATTAATAAACTATATAATTTATTTATTTTCCTGTTATTCTTTTATATAAGTATTAACACTATCTTTTTAAATTTGTTAATTTCGTTTTGTTAGAAACGTGATGATCCTAAAATCTTTTCCCTCGTTTATGTTTATACTGCTGCTCACACTAATGAGCATAATGAGTGGATGGATCCTACCGCTGCAATTAATTATGTAAGCGGTGTTCCTTTTGTTAAATAAATTATGCAATATATGGTTAAATTATTTTTTATTTGTATTTTTTTTAATATGTTACTTATTGTATATTTTGATCTTTCAAACTGTAGGAAAAAATGATGGAGATGCAGTTAGCTTCTGGGGAATTCACTACTAGTGACATAGACATTTTCACACAAGTGCTCGGGCCCAACTCTAGTATGGCAAGAGGTTTGGGACAATCTTTCAGGCATTCAAGTTCATCCTCCTCAACCTTATCGATTTCACAAATTAATAATTTTAGCAAAGAGTTAGAAGTTACATGATGCGAAAATGAGTATATGAAGTCTAGAAGGTAAGAGTTGGAGTCCCTCTTAGAGAGACAGTCTCATTTAGAAATGCGTTTGCAAGACCAACAAAGAGACCAAGAGGAAAGAATATGTAGTGAGGTCCAAGAGCAAGTGCAGTAGGAGATGATGCTGCAAATGGAGCGTGTTATGTCATTGAAACAGAATCGTAGTGGACGAGGAAAGAAAAAAAAAAATGAATTTTATTAGTGTATTAAATTTTTAGTATCTGCTTGGAAAACAGTTGCAAATATTGTTGGTTGTGAAATATATTATCTAATATGATACAATTGGTATAATTGGTATGTTTAGTAATTGGATGATTTTAGTATTTCTGATATGTACGTTCGAATGTAAATAAAATATGTTTGAACAGTATTCCACATTCGAACACACGTTCGAACGTAACCACACAAAATTATAACATAACGTTCGACGACAAATGAACATAACGTTTGAATGTTTAAACGTTTAATGTTCCAAACCTCCGAACGTACTTCTTGCGTTCGAACTCTAGTTTTTTAACATTGGAATGAACGTCCAAACGTTATGATATGCATGTTCAGACATTGGTTTGTTTACGTTGGAATTTAACTTCAAACGTAACGTTCAAACTTATAAACGTTCGAACATAAATATGATACGTACGAACTATAATTAACAAACGTTATTTGCTCTCATTCGGATGTCAATTTGTCTAGTTTAGGTTCGAACAAATGTAATATTCTGTGACAGACTCTAACAATAATAGAAAAGTAAATGTTCGAATGTTATTCCAAACGGCACATCACAAACCGTCACTAAAAATATTTTTAGTGACGCTTAAACAATAAACTGTCACTATATATATTCTGTGACGCACATTTCATGACAGTGGTGGTGACGGTTTATAACCATCGCCTAATGTATTTCGTGACATTTCTTGTGACATTTTCATTTGTCACTAAATCCAATTTTTGTTGTAGTGTTCCTAAAACGAGGAATCTTTTTAAAAAATTGTGAAAGTGTCTTAACGTTGCAATATTGCCCAATAAATCCCAGTCCTTCAACTACTAGTCGAGGAGTACGTAGGAGTTCTTCTTCGATCGACCATATATTACATGAACTCGTTCAAAACTGGCATGATTGTAATAGGTAATTTACAGGTGCACCAAAACGCTCTCCTACACTATATATGCAGTAATTAAATACCATAAGATTATAAGATAGCCAGCTATAGACACTACAATTGGTTGTTAATAGTCTTTTTGCCGCTATAAATTGGCCGCAAAAGGCCGTTTTTCTTGTAGTGAGACATGATTTGTCAAATCATTTAATGCATGAATTCTAGTTCATGGGGAAAAAAAATCTCTGCAAATTAATGTGACCGATTACCTAAACATATTATCTAATACTATTACGTGAACCCTCAAATGATTTGAAAAATACTAAACATATTACATGAACCCTTATCAATATAATTATTTATATACGTATATATAAACTTTAAAAAATATAATTAGCAAAATATCAAATTTTATTTGTCAAAACTTGTAGATAAAGTTACAACACAAATATAAATGATTTACTCTATCTAAATGAATCACGTCATGAATAAGTTCAAAGTAATATAAATATTAAATAACCTGTTCATGAACATGGGGGTAATCATACCTACACAATACTTTTCACAACATTTCACAACTATATTTTAAAATAAGAGTATTTTTATAAAGCGATGTTACTTTTATGAGATATTTTATAGAAATACTCCTCATTTTCAAATATAGTTGTGAAAAATATTGAGAAAAGTGTTGTGTGTTTATCCTTTTCCATTTCAAATTCAAGTATGCTTACCACTTCTTTAAAATGATGTCTAATTATGGCTTGTTTGGGAAAAGATAAGAAATTATGTGATTAGTAATGAAATGGTTTCAATTAAAATGTTTTATTGGGTTTTATGAAAAGAGAGCACAAATTGAATACTATATGATAAAGTTAAAATATTTTTAGAATATTATTTTTAATATTACTTTTGTTTTGAAATTTGAAAATATTGTTTCGTTTTCTGTGTTTTGTATGAAATTTTAAAAAATTTATAATGATTAGATAAAAGGCTAAAAATTGAAAATTGAAAAGTATTTGTATTTTAGTGATATTTAAGAAGAAAATTATGAGAAATTTTAAAATGAGATGAGATAAACTGACATGCACTTCCCGAACATGCAGTTAATTTTGTTGGAAAATGCGTACAATGATTATTGTATAGTCCAACTAAAAGACAATCTTACCCCTAAAATCAGCTATATAATAAGTGTTTGTTTTTTTTTAAACAGCTATAAAATAAGTTGAAGGTTTTGGTTAAACACCTTTTAGGGTAGAGGTGCTTAAATTTAGGGTGGTGCAGTTTTTACCAAGTAACTCATACTATAAGAGTTATTTCTGAAACAAAATTGCATAAAGTTCTAGAGCTAATTAAAACTCTACAGCTCAATGGAGAGTTTGATCAAAGTAGTTTAATAATTGGTCTACAAAACATTTTTGTGAAAGTAAACTTTGATATAATATGTTAGATCTTTCATAACAAAATGACTTTATAATCTTAGATACTACATCAAATCACGTGAGTTTATAGATTTATTCTTATATGATATCTTCGTAGACCAAGCATTTCTCTTAACTAATCAAAATGTTTAAATGTCTAGATCAAGACCCTTCATGGTAGGCGTAAAATGACCAAAGCCTCGTTTGGTTACACAAACTATTTCATCTAATTATTACAAATTTTTCAAATTTCCTAATAAAATATAATAAACAATTTAATTTTTTAAATCCCGGCCCAAAACAAAAATAATATTAAAAAAATAACATTTTAATAATATTTTATTCATCTCATCTAATTTCATGTGTAACCAAACAAGGCCTAATATGCCCTTGTATGTTTGGATGATATGGGGATTTGATGACAAGCAACTGTAATTCGGAACTAGCTAGCTAGCCACGATTAGCTCAAATTAATTAGTAGGACTGGTTCGAAGGAAAAGAGGGCCTTAATTATATATTTTTGATGTAAAAAGAAAGAGGAAAACTATTGTGATAGATGTAAATTATGAATGGTGTATAATTAAGACTACCATTATTTATTTACCGTTTTATGAACTTTTTCATTGGAACGTTGCTATGTTTTGCAAAGGTATTTTGCCAGTTTCATCTCTTATATATATCCGTTTGTTTGAAAATTTTATAAATTCTTTGCAACATTAGTTTTGGACTAAAATTTATGCCATCTTTCCCATATATATAAACCACGAATAATATTATTTTGGCCAGCTTGTATCGTTCCAAGTTAATTTTATTTTAGGCAAAATCTTCCCATCTTTTATACTAATCGACCTTTCTTTCCTTTCTTTCTTTTTTTTTTTTTTTTTCATGAAATTTACGTTTTAAGTCTGAACATATTGTTTGAGTATTGAGGGTGTTTTCAAGTTAGGGGCCTAAGACAAGGGCCTTAGTTGCCGACCCACGTGAGCTGCCATTATTGGTATCTAATACTATTGTCCTTAGAAATGCCACGGATTGATATCTCCCATTCATTGCATGGGTCCATGAAAACAAATTGATCTCGTGAATTTTGTTGGATCCTATGATGTAATAAATATGCAATACTCGCTTTGTGCCGACTCAATGCATGGCTATTATCGCAGCTCACATTGAAGGAATGGGAGACATTGTCCTCTTCTATTTTTTGGCGGAAGACGTACGTAATATAAAACTTGTAAGGGAGGGCACAGCATGTGAAGTAAGATCACCATGCACGTCAAGCCTGATCCTCAATCGGAATTAAGTCGACAAAATTGTGATTGATCTTAAGATTTATCTCTTGTATTTGTCATTAAATTAGGTGTCCTTATCATGTATGGATATAAGTTGAAGCCCTCATATATTATTTTCAACCACAAATTATAACAAAATAACCTTAAAACCCTGTTGGGATTCCTACTCACCGTTCGAACTCGTTCAAAACTGGCGTGATTGTAATAGGTAATTTACAGGTGCACTAAAACGTTCGATCTCTTACACTATATCTGCAGTAATTAAATACTATAGGATTATAAGATAGCCAGCTATAGACATGATTTGTCAAATCATTTAATGCATGAATTCTAGTTCATGGGAAAAAAAATCTCTCCAAATTAATGTGAACCCTTAAACGATTTGACAAATACTAAACATATTACATGAACCCTTATCAATATAATTATTTCTATACGTATATATAAACTTTAAAAAATATAATTAGCTAAATATATATCAAATTTTATTTGTCAAAACAGCTTGTAGATAAAGTTACAACACAAATATAAATGATTTATTCTATCTAAATGAATCAAGTCATGAATAAGTTTGAACTAATATAAATATTAAATGACCTGTTCATGAACATGGGGGTAATGATGCCTACACGTACAATACTTTTTTTCCAAGTAACTCATACTATAAGAGTTATTTCAAAAACAAAATTGCTTAAAGTTCTAGAGCTAAAAACTCTACAGCTCAAGGGAGAGTTTGATCAAAGTAGATTAATAATTGGTCTGCAAAAATTGTTTATGAAAGTAAATTTTGATATAATATGTTAGATCTTTCATAACAACATGTCTTTATAATCTAAGATACTGCATTAAACCACTCCAATTTATAGATTTATTCTTATATATATGAATAAATCGTTGGGGTCTGAGAGCTGTTCCAGTGATTGGGCAGTTAAGGAACCCACGTAACGTCGTTGTTCGGCTGGTGATGGAGGAAGAGTTTATTTCAGTGATGGCTAGGGGAAACTCTGAAGTGTTGGGCGTTCCATATAGGGTATTCCATTGGTCCCATGATTTTATTGAGGAAGAAGACTCACCTTGGGTTCCGATTTGGCTGTCTCTACCTGGACTTCCACCAAACTTCTTTTAGGAGTCTATCTTACGGAGCATAGGTGATGGAATTGGTAAATTTTTGAAGAGGGATAATGCAACGGCTTGTGTAACACGTCCGGAAGCAGCTTGCATTTGTGTGGAGGTTAATGTGGCCGGTTCCTTATGGAAATCGTTCTGGTTGGGTGCCCCACATGGGGAGAATAGTCACTTCCAAGAAATATTCTACGAATCGGTCCCTAGTTATTGCCGTTCTTGTCGAAAATAGGGGCACACAGAGGGGAGGTGTAATCGGAGCAGAATGAGCAAGAGGAAAAAGGAGGCTCAGGGAGGAGGAGGATAGGTTAATTCTGGAAAGGTTGTTTGGAAGGAAGTCGTGTCTAACGGGAAAAATTCTGCTCAAAACACTAGACAGGTTGAGAAAGGTGAGTGTTCGACATCTAGGAGACAGATGATCTTGAACAAAATCTCTGAACGGCAAAAGGAGAAGGCTGAAGATAAAGTCCCTATCATTTTTATCTCTCCGCTGGGTACTGGGTTCGAGCGGGTTGAAGAGCAGGTTCAAGAATTACATACGGCAGAACCGGTCCTAAATTCGGAAAATCAGGGGCCCTTTTGTGATATGCTTCAAACAGATATTGTTCCGTGTGGGTTGCAGGATTTGGTTCCTGATACAACGAAGGTGCAGCAGCTGGGGTCTGAGTGTTCTGTAGAGCCTCAAGTTGAGAGGAGAGTAGACGAAAGCATTCGGGAAAAGGAGTTGGAGCAGGAGGGAGTGCTGGAAATTGTGTTGCCGATCCACTCACCATATAGGAGTCCAGCAAAATGGAGTGATATGGAGGATGACAATTCTTCCGATTCAGGTTCGGAGGCTCTGCACAGTTCTAACACTTCAGCGCTGAGAAGTATATTGAGAATGATAGATGAGTCTTTAGAATTTGAACTTGGGGGTATGGCTAGAGATGGGAATCTTTTGATTTCGGAAAGGTTGGAACCAGGGGAAGCTGGCCGAGCGGGGTCGGAAGGTGATCAAGATGACGAGTTAAATGAACTGGCTGCAATGGTGTTCGACTCAGACCCAGACATGCATGTACCTCTAAAAAAGGTAAAGGGTTGAGAAAAGAAAAATATGTTATTGCGTTGGAACGGCGTACACGTTCCAAAAAATTTCTTTGAGTTTCTTATGTCTATATTGATTTGGAATATTAGGGGTATTATTTCGTCGAAGTTTCGACTTCGGCATATTTTAAATAAAAGCCGACCATTGGTGGTGGCTATTTTAGAGCCTTTTTTGAATAAAAATAAATGTAGTCGTTGGGCATGATGGATGGGCTTTCCCTTTTGTGTGAATAATGCTGAAGTGGGGGGTAAGATTTGGTTGTTTTGGGCGGCTGAGGTGGATTTTCAGTTGACGGCTTATTCTGATCAAGCTATTTCTGGTTGGTTTGTGTTTGGGTCAAGGCGTATTTTCTCTTCGTTCGTGTATGCTAGTTGTTTTCGGGAAAGATTGGAGTTCTGGGATTATCTCAGGTTACAAGATTCGCAGGGGCAACCTTGGTTCATTGGGGGTGATTTTAATATTATTCGCGCAGATAACGAAAAGATTGGGGGCCTTTTTAAGGCTCCTTGGGCTAAAGCTGAGTTTAATGATTGGATTAATGTTTGTGCTTTAATAGAGCCTCCTTCTTGTGGCAACACACTATCTTGGTGTGATGGGCAGAATGGAGGACGGCGTATTTGGGCTCGTTTGGATCGTATTTTGGTTAATATGTAGTTTATTAATTTGTTTGAGGGGTCAAATTACAGTTATCTTCCTCGGTCATCTTCAGATCATGCTCCTATGTTGTTTCTTTTGTTTAAGAGAAATATTTCTATTGTGAAGCCATTTAGATTTTTATGTATGTGGGGATCTCATGATGGGTTTTTGTCTTTGGTAGAGCAAAGTTGGGGCGATTATGTGGAGGGATGTGCTATAGTGAGGGTTAGTAGAAAATTAAAAAGGTTGAAGCATGTGCTGATAAAATGGAATAGGGAAGTCTTTGGTCGAGTTGAGGTGGAGATTAATAGACTTGAAAATCATATTCAATGCCTTGAGGAAGATCTTGTTAGAAATTTTTCTTCGCAGGTGGAAGAAGAGATGCTACAAGCTAAAAAGGCTCATTTACAATGGGTGAATCGGGAGGAGATGTTAGCTTGTCAAAAATCTCGCATTAAGTGGTTGGCAGAGGGGGATTCCAATTCTAGGTTTTTTCATGCTGCGATGAGGGTGAAGAAAAAAAATAAAATTGTTGATAAAATGGTGTTGGAGGATGGTAGGGCACTAGAGTCAGCTGAAGCAGTGCATCTGGAGGCTGTCCAATTTTATCAGGGCCTCTTCACAGGGTCTAATGTCAATTTTCAAGAACCTGAGTTGGCATTGCTATCCCCAGTTGTTACCGATGCGGAGAATGATGCTTTGTGTAGGCTGCCGTCGGAAGAGGACGTTTATAGGGCTCTTCAGTCTATTCCTATGGACAGTAGTCCAGGACCGGATGGTTTTTCAGCTGCATTTTTTTCTTTGGCTTGGGATATTGTGAAAGCTGACCTTGTGGACATGGCCAAGGAAGTCTTTGAAGGTAACCCTTTCTCTAAATTTTTTGGTGCGACAAATTTGGTGTTGATTCTGAAGGTGGAAAAACCTATGGGCTTTGGTTAGTTTCAGCCTATCAATCTATGTTCGGTGGTTTACAAAATTATGACAAAAATTATGGCTTCATGTCTGGCGCTTATTCTTGATAAAATTATTTCTAAGGAACAGGTTGTGTTCATTCTAGGTCGGAGTATTTTTGATAATATGGCATTGGCACAAGAATTAGTTCAAGAATTGAGTAGGAATGTGAGAGGAGGTAATGTGATGTTAAAGCTGGACATGGCAAAGGTGTATGATCGGGTGAATTGGAAATTTCTTCTTGAAGTTTTACGTAGACTGGGTTTCTCAGAAAAGTGGAGAAATATAGTTTTCAATGCTATTTCTTCTCCTTTTTATTCTATCATGTTGAATGGATGTTCGAAAGGATTTTTCCAGGCTTCGAGGGGTGTACGGAAAGGGGATCCTCTCTCACCTCATTTGTTTATTTTGTCGCAGGAGCTCCTTTCGCTCATGTTACATCGGAAGTTCAGTCTTGGGCTTGTCAAGCCTTATCATCCAAGGGGGAGGTACTCTTATCTCTCATTTGCTATATGCGGATGATGTTTTAATTTTTACCATTGGTGGGAGAGTATCTATGAGAAGGCTCATGGCAACTCTTCATCTTTATGAGAAGATTTCGGGACAATTAATTAGTCCAAGTAAGTCTACAATTTTTTTCCCTTCTCATATGTCTTTGGCTAGAAGAAATGATCTCAAAAGAATTTCCGGTTTTGAAGAGGGCTCTTGGCCGTGAGAATATTTGGGTGTTCCGTTATATTTGACAAGGCTGAAAATTACTTTATTTGATGGAATCTTGGCTAGAATTCAAAAAAAAAAAAAACTTGCAGGGTGGAAGAGTAAGATGTTATCGTTTGGTGGTAAGATTTTGCTTTTACGACATGTTTTAAATAGCATGCCTATTCATATTTTGTAGGTTGTAAAAGTGCCCAAGGCTTTTGGGATGATTAACAAGATTTTTTCAGATTTCCTTTGGGGGTCTTCGCTGGGAAGTAAGAAACGTAAATAGGTAGCGTGGCATCAGATGTGTAAGCCAGTGGAAGAGAGTGGTATTGGAATTAGAGACTTGGTGGAAGTGCAGCAATCAATTTTTATGAAGTTTGGATGGAAATTGGTTACGGGGGTGTTGATATGGGTAGATTTTTTCTGGGAAAAATATCTTTGTCGGGACCGTGTTTATAATTTAATGAGTAAGAATAAAGGGTCTCGATTTTGGAAGGGAATTATGGAGGTGATGCCCAGAATTTTTCTGAATTCTAAGTGGTTGATAGGGGTTGGGAATATTAATTTCTGGATGGACAATTGGCTAGGGGGAGGTCCGTTGAAGGACTTGTGTCCGGTTGTGGGAAGTGAGCACCTACAGGTTGCTGAAGTCTTTGATGAGAGGGGGCCTAAACTGGACGTTTTAAGTCAGCTAGTTCCGTCGGATATCCTACAGCAGATTTTCGTGGCTAATGTGAGGCTTAGACCAAGGGCAGATGCTTTTATTTGGAAGAATTCTTGGGATGGCAACTTCACAACAAAATCAGCTTGGGACATATGTAGAGAACGGGGGGATTTTTGTGAGTGGAGGAGGTGGCTTTGGCTTAATAAAATTCCTAAAAAAATGTCTTTTCTCTACTGGAGATTAAAAAGAGGAGTAGTGCCAACGGATAATGTAATTCAGGGGTTGGGGATTCCTTTAGCTTCTAAATGCCACTGTTGTATAGATTCAAAATCTGAAACTTTGTAGCATATTATGTGTGAGGGTTTAAACGCCCAAATGGTTTGGAAATATTTTGCTAATATTTGTCAAATCAGGTTGCCACAGATTAGAAATTGGAAAGGGATGATGGTTTTTTGGTGGAGAAGAGCTGCAAAAATTAATCAAGCCGGTTGGATTTGTGAAGTGATGCCCATTGTTATTTCTTGGTGTCTTTGGAAAGCTAGATGCTTGGCAAGGATGGAAGGGGCTACATTTCAGGTAAAGGATATTATTAGACAAGTGAAAATTATGATTTTTAATATGTCCAGAAATTTGAAGAATTTTCAGGTTACAAAGTGAAATGATTTCTTAGTTATGGAAGGGTTACAGGTGCTGATTATTCCTATTAAAAAAAAAAACAAATGTCCTCTGTTAAATGGGAATTGCCGAGGAGGGGTATGATGAAATTGAATGTTGATGGTGGGGCTCGTGTGAATCCAGGAAATGCAAGGGGTGGGGGTATTATTAGAGATTGTTCTGGGAGATGTATTGCTGGCTTTGCGCATCATTATGGGGTTGCTACAAATACGGTGGCTGAATGCCGTGCTTTGTTAGATGGGCCGAGGTTGTGTAAAAATTTGGGTTTGCATGACGTTTTAGTAGAATCAAATTCTAAGGTTATCTTAAGTTGGTTGGCCTCCTGTATTTGTCGTCTTTAGTTTTTGTGGGATTTTTGGGAAGAGATAAGGGACATTTCCATAGAGATTAACACTTGTTTTTGTCATATTTTTCGTGAAGCTAATATGGTTGCAGATTTTTTAGCTAAGAAGGGGACTTTGGGGGAGAATATAGATTTTTTGGGATGGATTTTCAGTATACATGGCTTAGAGGTTTAATTCGTCTTGATCGGATGGGGATGGCATTTATTAGAGAGAAATGATTTTTTTGGGTGGGATTTGTATTTAAAGGTATTCCTGTGCCAAAAGTGAGAGTTTTTTAATAAAATTAGGGTAGGGGCTCCTCTCGTACATGGGGTCCTGACTTTTTTTAAAAAATAAAAAATAAAAATGATATCTTCGTAGACCAAGCATTTATCTTAACTAATCAAAATGTTTAAATGTCTAGATCAAGACCCTTCATGGTAGGCCTAAAATGATCAAAGCCTCGTTTGGTTACACAAACTATCTCATCTAATTATTATAACTTTTCTAAACTTCCTAACAAAATATAATAAACAATTCAACTTGTTCAAATATCAAAACAAAACTAATATTAAAAAATAATATTTTAATAATATTTTATTCATCTCATCTTATCTCATCTAATCTCATGTGTAACCAAACAAGGCCTAATATACCCTTTTATGTTTGGATGACATGGGGATTTGATGACAATTAACTGTAATTCGGAACTAGCCAGCTAGCCACGATCAACTCAAGTTAATCAGTTGGTTAATAACAAATAGTACGACTGATTCAAAGAAAAGAGAAGGAAAAGACGGCCTTGTATGTCATGTATGATGTAAAAAGAAGAGAGGAACACTATTGTTATGGATGGTGTATAGTTAAGACTACTATTATTTATTTACCGTTTTATGAACTTTTTCATTAGAACGTTTCTGTTTTTGGCAAAGGTATATTTTTGCCAGTTTCATCTTTTATATATATCCGTTTGTTTGAAAATTTTATAAATTCTCGGTAACATTATTAGTTTTGGACTAATATTTATGCCATCTTTCCCATATCGTTTGAGTATTGGGGGTCTTTTCAAGTTGGGGGTGTTTTCAAGTTAGGGGCCTATGACAAGGGCCTTAGTTGCCGAGCCACGTGGGCTGCCATTATTGGTATCTAATACTATTGTCCTTGAAATAACACAGACTGATATCTCCCATTCATTGCATGGATCCATAAAAACAAATTGATCTCATGAATTTTGTTGGATCCTATGATGTAATATATATGCAATACTCGCTTTGTGCCGACTCAATGGCTATTATCGCAGTTCACATTGAAGGAATGGGAGAAATTGTCCTCTTCTTCTTTTTTGGCGGAAGACGTCATATAAAACTTGTAAGGGAGGAGGGCACAGCATGTGAAGTAAGACCATGCACGTCAAGCTTGATCCTCAATCGGAATTAAGTCGACAAAATTGTGATCGATCTTCTGATTTATCTCTTGTATTTGTCATTAAGTTAGGTGTCCTTATCATGTATGGAGATAAGTTGAAGCTCTCATATATTATTTTCAACCACAAACTATAACTAAAGAACCTTAAAACCTTGTTGGGATTCATACTCACCAAAATCCATCAGCCCCAAGAATTTTCAAAATTTAATTTCTGAAACAATGAATCATTTTAAGAAATTGTGAAAGTTTCTTAACGTTGCAATATTGTCCAATAAATCCTGGTCCTTCTACTACTAGTCGAGGATTAGGAGTTCTTACTTCTTCCTCGATCAACCATATATCACTACAAGAAAAAATACTATTTGCGGCTATTTTTATTTCCGGCTATAGAATTATAGTCGCAAAAAGCCTGTTTTTAAATTTGGGAAAAATGTTTGTGTCAATTCTGAAAGTAGGCGGGAGAATCAGTTATTTTCGGCAAGTTTAGTGCGCCGGAATAAGTATGGCCGCAAATAAGTCGTTTTTATAATTCAATATCATCCTAATAACTTTCTCGCCGTAACATATATATGTTACAGCGTCATTTTTGATTTATTAAAGTCGCCTTAATAACTTTTATACCCTTAAATCCTCCCGCTTCTTATTTTTCCACGCGGGACCCCATTTTCCCTCTCTCTCTCTCTTGCTCTCTCTCTCTCTCTCTCTCTCTCTCTCTCTCTCTCTCTCTCTCTCTCTCTCTCTCTCTCTCTCCGGTTCTATACAGGGGTTTTTGTTCCTTGCTAGCACCGCCGTCTTCTCGCCGTGTTGTCGCTGGTGAGTTTCTTTTATACTCCATCACTCTCTCTCTCTCTCTCTCTCTCTCTCTCTCTCTCTAACTCTCATTCGTTTCTCTGTGCTACACATTACTCTAGCTCAATTAGGTTGTAACTTTGGGGTTGATAGATGTAAAGAGTTTAGTTGTTTTACTTTTTTGTCTTTGATTTTAAAATGTAGTCTCATGATTTTGCCATATGGATTGTCTTGTTTGCTTAACTAAGGGGAAAAAATCGCATAAGGTATTCATGGATTTGGTTCGAATCCTGTACGATTGGCCTACAACTATGGTGCTTCATTCCTACAAATACACATGTAAATGCATATGCAATGCCTAAATATGCTATTTTCTAGCGAACTCGGGTTGTAATGTTTTTTGTGGCATTATTACATTATGCTGGAAAATGTTTGTCCTCTTCGCTTGGTTTCTAGTGGATGGGCAGTTTAGGAGATTTGAAATATAAATGTACAAATGAAATTGTGTTATCAGGTTAAAATTTTAACTTCCTGTGTTCTATGCCAAGACCTTAACATATAACAAAAAATCTGTCAAACTTTGAATGGTTCTTTAAATCAAAGCAACAAGAACTCTTTCAGTAGTGTTGGTGAGCTTGGAATTTTAGATGAAACAGAAAAAGCTAGCTAGGCCCTAAAATTTTTGGCTAAAAGTTTTGATTTTGTCAATACCCTCTCCTTATTCACACAATTCAACCACTCCATTAAACTCCTCCAAAACAGAGCGTTCTTCTAGCAAAGCCCTTTACATTTAGATGTATGTACTGCCTATTGATGCAGAGGATTGTGGTATATATCTTTGCAGTAGAAATGTTTGGGGGGAAGGGGAAAAAAATCAAAATACTTAAAATGTAATAGCAAAATTCTGTACATGTGAAAGTTGATTTTGTCTTAACTTTTTTATATATGATTCATCCAAACAAATACCTTAATGTGTAATATATTCTAGCTGATTTAGTTTTTTGTGTTGTGTATGCTTGAAAAATCAAAATGAGAAAAGTAAAGGTAATATAAGAAAAGTCATATGTCCTAACAGTCCCAGAACTGACACTTGTTTACAATATCATGAATTGGATTATGGTATGGTGATGTTGTATGTCCATTAGGGCTAGCTTCATCCTCATTTTTCTATTTACTTACCTTCAGTCCAAATGGTCTTAAATTTTTTCAAACACTGCCATCCAACTGAATTTCATGGTCTTAGACATATTAATGGGTTGGGTTGTTTGAGAGTTGAAATTGAGGGGGATTCTCTTCTTGTTATTAATTGGTTGAAGTCGCAGCGGTGTGGTCTTTGGTATATGGAGGACTATTGGGATGAGATCCAACGCCGGTTGGCTGGTATTAATTTATGTCTAGCTCATGTTTATAGAGAAGTCAATGCAGTAGCTGATGGTCTAGCTAAAAGGGGCGCTCAAGGAGAAACTGGCTCTTGGTTCATTAGAGGGATTATTAGATTGGATAAGGGAGTTTTTTCATGATCATATATCAGGAAGTGTAGGAGGTAGGTTGGTAAGTATGATGGGTTCGTTGGTGGTATTTGGATATGGTTTTATTTTTAGTCTGGTCATTTGTTTGATTCATTGTTACCACGATTTTGTTTCCTCCACCATAAAATTTTAAATTATATGATATTTAGTGATAAAATAAAAACCAGAAATGTTTGTTCTAAACCGGTCTTATTAAACTTGTTTTTATAAAATCTAGGTATAAATCTAGCAACCATATTATTCATATTCTATAAGTACGTACCCAATAGTTTTATGTCTGGAAAGCAAGATTATTATAAGCTCAAAAATAATAACAGATAAGGTAGAATAAGAAGAAGAAGAAGAAGAAGAAAAGATAAGATGGTCAGGGCCAAAAAATAAATAACGGGGGCAGCTTTGCCCGTATCTTTGAAATGGTAATATCTGTTTTTACAACAATTCTCTTAGCTCATTTTCTAACAGATGTTGCAGTTCTTACAGTGGGAATTAACCAAGAAGATGCTGCCAACTTTCGTATGTTCTTTATCCCCATAATGGGGGCTCTCCTCTCCATGCAGTAGCTTTGGTCTTGTGTACTTCTACATAGTACTTAAAATTAGTAGGGTTTTTAGATCCAAATATTACCATGTAGTTGATCTTTCTTTCTTATTTTTGTTTTCTATTTTTTTTCTGCAGTTCTTATTTATTTAGTCTATTGCTTGCTCGCCTTAGGCGGGGATCATTCTTCGGGATAACATTAATTAATATTATCTCGCAGTGGTTGTATGGCCTTCTTCAATATGGATAGAAACAAGATGTTTGCTAGCAACCTAAACTTGGATATTTCAAATGACATATGAATTCAGCATATTACTTCCCCTGCTGATTGTTATTATTGTGGTCCTGTGCGACTTTTGAAAGCCTAAAAGATTGTTAAATGGAATGCCCTCACGATTGGTTCTATCCCCAATGTTTTCTATAGATTGCTTCTATAGAACTATTCTTTTCTATAGTTTTTCATCAGGTCTGTGCAGTTCATTTGTTTTTGTCTGCTGCAAACAATTTTCTTGAATAGAATGTAATAGAAGTATATTGCTCCTAATCTTTGAGGATCAGGAAACTAATTCCTTAGACATAGAGATTGCAGATGTCATCTTTGACGTTGAAGGATATCTATTCTCAAAGTAAGTGTCATATTCTTAGAATTAATTTAACCATATTGTACTTGTGTTATTTAGCCATATTGTGTATGTATATCTTCTTTGTGTATTACCCATCAACAAAGCATTAATTGGGACAGCAACAAAATTAATATTTTATCGATACTACTAATGAAAGTGTACCCTAATTATAGTTGAATGCATGTGGCTTGTGTAAAGAGTATTTAACTCTGCTTGTTATGCTCCCTCATAGAAACCTAGCAACTAATACTACTCCTCCCTCATAGAGTATTTAACATTGCTTGTTAGAGTAACGTTTTTTGGCTTAACTCAAAACTATTTTGAATTGCATTGCGTATTTGTGACTAATGTTGGACTTAAAGCTTAATCTTCTTTCAATGAAAAAGTTTCTTGTTTTTTTATTATTTTGTTTTCGATTTTTGCACTCTTTCATTATCACAGCAGTCCAATTTTATGAAGGTAGAGGCAGTAGTTGTTTTGATTTATGCACGCATAAATTAATGGGTTGATGACTGACGCCATTCTCTTAGGAACCCTCTAATTGAATAACAACATGTTCTTTTAATTAATATTGCTTGTTATTAAGTTTCAGTGTAGGCTGCATGTATGTGTACATGTGGTTGTTGCATATTCAGTATGATATGCACGTATAAGGTCCCATTGAGAGTTGCTATTATAATGTCAAGTGCAGCCATCTAGTTGGAAGCACCCATGGATAGTAATAGTCTTTTTTTATACACTAATTGGGTATACTGCAACTTTTTCCTAAATCCTATCATTTTCAATATGCAAAAGTGCCTCGTACATATTCTATGCGACATGCAGCCATTAGTGATCATGTGGTAGCTAGGTGAGTACGTAGAAAGTAGTTGATCTACATTCACAGTGGGAATACACCTGCCTAATAGCCTGTTTGACTCTATCTTGTGAATAGTGTACTCGTGCCTTGATCTGTTGCTTTAGTACTGTTTTGATGGTTTGGCACATTTATTCATTAGATAAAGCCTAGCTAGGTACGTAGGACTAGATGGCTATTTATATGTCTATATCTATGTGTCCTCATTCATGTTTAAAAAAACCAGCTTTTAATCAATATTGCTTGTTGGTGATGTTGTTTCAGTGTAGGCTGCATAGTTTGTGTGATTTTATGATTGAGGGGTGCTCATAGCTTATTTGTAAGCTTAATCTCCTTTTGTCATTGATATTAGGTTTATGTTTGTGTAGAATTTCATAAAGTGATGATCTTTCCTGTAACTTTTTTGTTTATAGTGGTTAATATAAGTCTAGAATCTCATGATTGCGTATTTGTTCTTGTTTCTCATAGGATTGAACCAAGATATCAAGAAATAGAGTAAAAACATTTCAGAAGCTGTCAAAGATCGATGGAATCAAAGTTAAACCCATATAGAAAAAATTTACTTGTAAATTTATATTCCATTGTGATATGTTGAATGGTATTATGTAAAACTTAAAACAATGGCAGTGGTGAATTTCAAATATATATTTTTGAGGTTATATGAATGATGTTGCAAGCAAAAACCAAATCTCCAAATGTAGCATTTTTTAATTTATTAATAAGCATCATAAAGGGAATAAATAGCAGGGAAAAAACAACGTATGAACCAAAAGAACATATTTAGGTTTCAAACATTTCTGGCAAAAATATTCCGCCGGAATAAAATTTACAACTATTTCCGGCGCATACAGTCCGCCGCAATAAAATTAGCCACTTCCAACATGTTAGCATCTATTTCCGGCTTTCAAAAAGTAGCCACAATTTTTATTTTTTTTTTCGGTCAAAAATATATAGCCGGAAATAATTTTGGTGATGGATGATGATCTTGGCAAAAATTTTTGCGACAAAATTTTGTGACGTTTGTGGCTATTATTATTGTCGGAAATAATGTGTATTTGTGGCAATTCTCAAAGTAGCCGGAAAAATCTTTACTTGGCTCTTTAATAGCAGCTATTTAGTGGCAACTAGAAATTGCCGGTAATAATTAATAGTGGCTAAAGTCAAGATTATTTTCGGCGACTTTGGTAGCCGGAAATGACCTTTTTTTGTAGTGATATATTACATGAACTCGTTCAAAGATAGCATGATTGTAATTAAAAGTAATTAATTTACAGGTGCACTAAAATGCTCTCTTACACTATATATGCAGTAATTAAATACTATAAGATTATAAGATAGCCAGCTATACACGTGATTTGTCAAATCATTTAATGCATGAATTCTAGTTCATGGGAAAAAAAATATCTCCAAATTTATGTGACCGATGGAATATTCTCATGAATTGATCAATTTTGTGAATTATGGCACCAGATGCTCGGACTCTCATTGTGGCCAAATAAATGGCAAGTACGTTAATGCACAACGGATGATCGAGTTCTTGCTATGTCCCTGATTCATGACATAACCCATAATTAATAAATTGCATAGGTCCCATGAAAACGAAACTGATCACTTGAATTTTGTAGTCCTCCTATTACTTATCTAGCATTGCGTAAATTAAGTCGATTGGCAGGAGCTTGTTGCTATAGAGGAAAAACACTACTCTATTTTTATTCTCAAACAATAATCTGTTATTCACATAACATGTTTAAATACAGGTTTGATGATCTATCTATAGAAACAAGCTATCTATGGAAATAAAGAGCATTTACATAGCTAATGAAATTTACAGCATTTACGTCCCTTGATTTACTGATAAACTGATTTGCTGCTAATTTTTGGCTTTGATTTGATATGGTGACAGATCTTTGATATCTTCCTTAATACGCCCCCACAAGAACGGGCTGCCGTCAGTAAGACCGATCTTGTTCTTGAGATGATCTGTACGTTGCCGGGAGAGTGGCTTGGTCAATAAATCAGCAAGTTGATCATTTGTATGAACATGACGGACATTGAGCACATGTTTCTGAACCAAGTCACGAACAAAATGAAGATCAATTTGGATATGTTTCATTCTCGAGTGCTGAACAGGATTGAAGCTGAGTTGAGTTGCACCCAAATTATCACATAACAGTAGGGGAGAAGTTTTGAGGGGAAACTTGAGTTCATGAAGAAGAGAAACAATCCACATACACTCGGTAGTAGCTGTGGCCAAGGCTCGATATTCAACCTCGGTGGAAGAGCGTGCAATCGAACGTTGTTTTTTTGAGCTCCATGAGATAGGGGTTGAGCCAAGTAGCACTAGATATGCTGAAGTTGAACTTCTATTGTCCAAACTACCTGCCTAGTCTAAATCCGAGTAACATAAAATAGATGGAGAGGTTGCTCGACTGATGGTGATGCCATGAAAAATTGTATTTTTTAGATATCGCAGTAGTCGCTTAGTGGCTGTCCAGTGAGTTGTAGTGGGAGAGTGCATGAACTAAGAGAGTTTGTTGACTGCAAAGCTGATGTCAGGCCTGGTCAAGGAGAGATATTGCAGTCCACCAATAACTCTTCTATATTCGGTGGCATCAAAGGAGGGAGAGCCATCATCAAGTTTTAAGGAAGTTGAGGTGGACAGAGGTGTGGTGACATCTTTGGCACCCTCCATACTAGTTCTTTCAAGGAGCTCTCAGATGTATTTTTGTTGACTTAGAAACAGTCCATTTTTGGTTGGTATGACTTCTATACCGAGAAAGAAATGTAGTGACCCCAAATCTTTGAGAGAAAATTTTTTACCAAGCTGATCAACTATTCGATCCACAAATATTGAATGGTTTCCAGTAATTACCAAGTCATCAACATACACGAGACAGTAAGCAAGAACAGACTCACGATGATACACAAATAGAGAGGAATCAGATTTTGCATTTAGAAAACCAAACTCAAGCATGGCCTATTTGAGAGCTGAAAACCAAGCACGAGGTGCTTGTTTAAGGCCATATATGGCCTTAGTAAGATAGCATACATACTCCGGTTTATCTGAGTCCCTAAAGCCTGGAGGTTGTTTCATGAAAACTTTCTTAGTAAGATGGCTATTCAGAAAAGCATTGTTGACATCTAATTGTCTGATTGACCAACCCTGCATAACAGCAATAGATAACACAGTTCTAATTGTAACAGGTTTAACCATAGGGCTAAAAGTCTCTTTGTAATCCAAATGAGGCCTCTGATTAAAGCCCTTTGCCACAAGTCGGGCTTTGAACCGAGCAATTGAACCATCCGCATGTCGTTTGACCCGAAATACCCACTTGCATCTAATGATATTACATCCTTTTGGTGGGGGCACAAGTTGCCATGTATTATGACTCATGAGAACAGTTAATTCCAAGGACATGGCTTCACGCCATCTTGGGTCAAAGATGGCCTTAGAAACCAAGTTGGGTTCTAATGATGGAGGAAGGGGATGCTTTGTAACCAAAAAAGATCTTTTTGGTTGGTAAATATTATTCATGGAACGGGTTACCTTACGATGGGTACGCAAATCAACAGGGGAGTTTATCACGGGCTCAATTTGTGCAGGAGTAGATTCATTGTTTTCAGAAATAGAAATAGAATTAATTTCTTGCACAATCACAGGTGATGGGGAAGGGATATTTACCTGAGAAGGAGTCGATGCCGAGAAGAGTAGATACGGTGCGTATTGGGCTCCATGCATAAGTATGCATTTTGTGAAAGGGAGTAGCCCAGAAATACGCATGCTGTGGCTTTGGGCCCCAACTTACTACTGTTATAGGGCTGAGTAAACGGGTAGCACAAGCAACCGAATTTTTTAAGTTTCAAGTAATTTGGTACTTGGTTAAACAGATACTCAAATGGAGATTTATTTTGTGAGATTGAACTCGGCATTCGATTGATAAGATAGGCAACAGCTTGGAAAGCATAGGGCCAAAATGAACAAGGCATGTGAGCATCCGTGAGAATTGTGAGCCCAGTTTCAACAAGATGACGATGTCGTCTTTCAAACATGCCATTTTGCTGTGGAGTGTGTGGAGCAGTTGTATAGTGAGCAATGCCATGGACAGATAGATAGGATTTTAACCCTATGTATTCACCACCATTGTCCGAATAGAAGCTCTTGATTTTTTTGTTAAATATGTTTTCCACAAGATGTCGAAATTGTGGAAAAATAGTTTGGACACTTGATTTATTAAGCATAGTATAGAGCCAAATGTATTTGGTAAAATGGTCAACAAAAATAATGTAATATTTTGAACCATCAATACCAATATCATGAGCGGGTCCTCAAACATCGGAATAAATTAATTCTAATGGAGCATTGCTAGTTAAGCCATGAGAATTGACAGGTTGACGATGAGATTTATTTAGAGAGCATGAACTACAGAGAGATGAGTGCTCATTATTTTTTGTGGGTAAAGAGAAGGTACGAATAACATGATTAACAATTTTTGACGAGAGATGACCAAGTCTTTTATGCCAACCATCAGTGGTGTGGTACGTTCATGAACATAAGCAACAACTTTTTGAGAAGCCGTGGCCAAAGATTCTGGTAGTGGGTACACTCCATATTCACAATCACCTTTGAGAAGTGTTGCCCCTGTGATCCGATCCTTCACCAAGAAATAAGAGGGATGAAATTCTAAATAGACATTGTTATGTTTGGTGAAATTATGAATGGAGACAAGATTTTTTTTAATGGTGGGAATGCAAAGAGTATCATGTAAATGAGAAACACGATTAGAAGATGTAAAGGATAATGAACCAACATGAGATACAGGCAAACCTGAACCATCACCGATTACCACTTCATCAGTGTCGTCATATTCCGAATGGATGGAAAGATTGGAGAGGTCAGTGGTCATATTGTGGGATGCTGCAGAATCAACAAGCCATTTTTTATTCTTTCATTGAGAGGACGTAGCACAATTTGCTGTGATTTTAGTTAAATTAAACTTGAAGCAATTTCTAGCCGTGTGGCCCATTTGGTTGCATAGTTGACATTTGGGCTTTATATTTCTTGAAGCCCAAATCAGATGGCCCACGCTTGCCACGCCCTGAGGGGCAAAGGAGAAATACTTCTGTGAAGAAGACCCAGCATTTCCAATTGTTCCTCCTTTCCGATGAGTATAATTTGCAGTAGCTATCAGAGTTGCCGATTGTGTTTCTAATCGACGGATGTAGTTTTCATGACCAACCAGCAAGTCATGAATTTCGGTGCGAATGGGTGCTGCGATCTCACAAAATTTGGGTCCAAGGCCATTTAAAATGTAAAGAGTTAAATCATCATCCGAAACAGGATGATCTATGATTGCAAGTTCATTAGCAATCATCTTGATGCTTTGGAGAAATTCGGTGACAGATTTGCTACCACAGGAACTCAAGGTTAAATTTTCCTTGAGTTGTAGTGCCCGGGAGCGAGATTTACCCGCATAAAGCCAGGTGAGAAGGGACCAAGCCTGCTGAGATGTTTTACAGGAGGCAAGAAGAGGGGTGATTGTTGTGGAAGTTGAAGCAAGAAGAGCATGAAGAAGGAGTTTATCTTGATGCACCCAGTGGGAGTGCGCGGCTTTAGAGGCAGCAGAGTTGGTTGCATCAATGGCTGGACATGGACGATTTCCGATGACAAAATCCATGAGATCGTAACCAATGAGCAAAGCTTCAAATTGTGCTCGCCATTGTGGAAAAGTATCAGGGGTAAGCTTTTCATTAATAGTGGTGGCGGGATTGATAGTGATGATTTGTGGTTCAGAAGGAGAGGATTGAGGAGTGTCAGTCATGACTGGAAAAAGGATGGAAAAAAAAAAAAATCCCGTTAGAGGCCTGGCTCTACGGATACCATATAGAGGAAAAACACTACTCTGTTTTTATTCTCAAACAATAATCTGTTATTCACATAACATGTTTAAATACAGGTTTGATGATCTATCTATAGAAACAAGCTATCTATGGAAATAAAGAGCATTTACATAGCTAATGAAATTTACAGCATTTACGTCCCTTGATTTACTGATAAACAGATTTGCTGCTAATTTTTGGCTTTGATTTGATATGGTGACAGATCTTTGATATCTTCCTTAATAGTTGCAAGAGCATAGGTGAGTACATATTTAGCATAGAAGGTGTGCTCCAAAGCAAAGGCAGCGGCAGCGGTGTGGTTCAGGTGCTGTTGTGCAATCATAGTAGTAGTACTTTATTTACTAAGAACTGGATATGAGAGGGTTCGACGAAGCTGCTGTAGCTCCCTCAAGTCAGAGTTTAACCCTATTGGAGAATTGAATGCATTTTTCAGCAGCTAACTAATTTAAGGTGAATCCATATTCGAATTCGAAGTCAAACACTTGGTAAATGCCAAATTTTTTAAAGAAATTTCAGGACATTGAACCATTGTCCATAGGAGTAGAAGACCTCTGTTTTTATAGTCATTCTGCCTATCGATCGTCCCATAGTCCTGACTGTACCATGTTTGGGTTTTATTTTAAATTTTGTTGTTTTTTGCAATTTTAAATTTTAAAAAGTTTTTTCATTTATTTTATTTTTATATTTGTTCAATGAAATGCCGAATGTCAGCTTATAATTACTCTAATGTGTATTACTAGTCGTTGCGTCGTTAAGAAAATATTCAGAAAATATTCAAGGAGAGTAAGGCCATGTAATTTGGGAATAGAGATAATTTTATCTCATCTCATTTAATTTTTTTTTTTATAATTAAGTTCTCAACTATTATTTAAATACAAAATATTTTTTAATTTTAAATGATTAACTTTTTCATCTATTAATCATTACAATTTTTTGAAACTTTTAAATAAAACATAAAGAAATACAAATTTTTTAAAATTTAAAAAAATATTAAAAAATTAAATTGAAATCAATTTATAATTTTATAATATTTTTATTCAACATTTATCTCTCATTTATTAAAATTTATTAAAATATTTTATTTAATTCAAATTATTTGATTACTATTTATAAATTATTTTACTATTATTATATATTCAAAAAGTTTTTATCTTCTCTAATTACTCAACCATTTCTTTAAAATTATAAATTTCTTAAAAGTTATGTACAACCATCAAACCATGTGGTCGTTGAACTGCCACTTGTAAAGTATATCATAAATGTCTGTAATTAATTTATTCATATGTTAGAAGATTGTATTCCAGAATTTTTTGTTTTTTTTTTCAAACAACTTGGTTTGATAAATATACGTAATCATTTATCTTCAATGAAGTTTGATCTTTTCTATAAAAATAAAAAACAAAAATTAATTAGATAGGCCAAGTGAATGGCGGTCGATGAAGACAGTGAAAATTGACGTGATGAGACATATTAAGTAAGTTATTCATAAACACAAAATTATAATGAACTTTTAATGACTAAATTCGTATAAGATTCGGATCGATTCATACGAGATTGAATGTCGACTTTATATTTATTAATATTTTACTATTATATATACACAATTTATCTATTTATTTGTTGTATCTTGTTATGAATTTTTTATTACAACTTATAAGCTACTTTTCTGCAAAATTATTTTAGCACTTTGATCTCTTATATCCGCGCGTCTGTTTGAAAATTTTGCCAATTTTAAGTAACAATATTTTTTGGTGTAATATTTAAGCTTTCTTTCCCTATATAAACCATGACTTATTTTGGCCAGCTTGTATGGCTACAATTTAATCTTATATCTGTTATGCTAATTATCAAATTACTATGTTTTTCAGCATTTTCATTTAATTAAGTCTTAACATGAATGTTTGAGTATTGGGGGTCTATTCATGTTTGGGGCGTAAGACAAGGGTGCGCCTTACCTGCCTACCCACGTGTGCTGCCACTACTGGTATATCGAATACTATCGTCCTTGAAATTCCACTGATTGACCTCTTCCACAAATGGCATGGGTCCATGAAAACGAACTATTGTTGTGAATTTTGTTGGATCCTATGATGTAATATGCAAGGACTCGATCGCTTTATGCCAAGTCAATGGGGATTATCGCTGTGCACGTTGAAGGAATGGGACACATTGTCCTCTCTTCTCTTTCTTTTTTCTTTTAATTTGTTTATTTATTTTTCAGGTTAGGATGGTTGCGGTTGCGGTTGCGGAAGATATGTCATATAAAATTTGTAAGAGTGGGCAGCGGGCACAACATGTGATGTAAGGCCATATTGTAAGTCTCGCTCCTTAACAATTTGACAGAATTAAGAGCCAGTTTTATGTGTGAGAGATAAATTGAAGCTCTCATATATTTTCTTTTACTTTGATTTTTAACATGTAAGCAAATTCTTCTTATTGTTCATCATTTAAAACATATATATTTCATTTTCTTCTAAAAAATATCTTGAAAATATTTTTAAACCAATTTTTTCATATTTTGATTTTATTTTTAATTTTTAATTGGCTTATAAATTTTTATTTTGTGTATAAGACTGAATTATTTTACATTGTATATAAAAAAAATTGCAAATATAAAAAAAAAAAATAAGTACTGCAAACAATGCACTGGTGAAACGTGGTGGCCGTCCATGGCATGAACATTGCCATGTATGTCCCATTGTGCATGCAAAGTGCACCACGAGTGCACGTTACATGAGACCATTGGCAGTTTCTGACGGCTGTTGCCACGGCCACATGGGGACTGTGAACAGTTCACCTCCCCTTACAAGTGAGATAGTAGCTTGGCCCAACTGTGGCTCGACCAGGGGAGGGCACCGTCTGCCACCCTGTGGCCCACAGTTATTAACTACAAAAAAATTACGAATTGCCAGCGTTTATATTATCTGCATTTGTTTATACGCCAGTAACAATATTTTATTACCGGCGCTTAATTTTTATACCAGTAAATTATTAAGATTTCTAGCATTTATATTATTATGCTGGTAATAATATATAGTTTTGGTGGCGTTTATAGAAACTCTGAAAATATATCAATTATATGCTGGTAAATTTGTAGGTTCCCGGTATTTATATTATTACGCCGGTAATAATGTATAGCATTGGTGGCATTTAAAAAAATGTCAAAAATTAATCAATTTTACGCCAGGAAATTATTGAGTTTTCCGGCATTTATATTGTTACGCCGAAAATAATATATAGCTTTGACAGCGTTTAAACAAATGTCGACAATTGATTAATTTTACGATGGTAAATTTTTGATCAATAAAATGCGCCATTGTATTTTTCAATTCACAAATATCCTTCCAACATTGATAGTTTCTGTTCAAATGCATTTATGTTCAGTTTGGCCACTTGAGAATTTTGAGATGAAAATTTCGAGTTTTAAAATAAAATATTAAAATATTATTATTATTGTTTTAGGATTTGAAAAAGTTGAATTATTTATTATATTTTAGATGAAAATTTGAAAAAATTATATTGATGAAATAAGAATTTTAAATTTGAGATAAGAATTTTATATAGCTAAACACAACCAATCTTTTTGAATGGTTGAAATTTAAACATATATATTTTTTAATGTCCAAACTCACTCATTAAATCTTTCCAAAAAAAAGGCTGGCGCGCATATAAGAAAATCCCACATGCCCGCCTAAATTATAGCCCATACCCCCAAACCCTAAAACAAAAGTTTTTCCTCATCTCCTTCAGCACCTCCCTACTTTTTTTCTTCTCTCTACAAACAAACCACTAGCCCCCACCCCTCTAAGCTCGTCCCATTGCCGAAAATCACCACGCTGTTGCTCTCATTCCTCCGGTAGCGGTAAGTCCATCTCTCTTGCTCTCTCTTTATCTCCCTTCTATATGCCTTTCTTTGTAAGGTGGACGCTGCTGAATGGGCAAAAGGTGGTGGTTGTGCAGTGTGAGGATATCATTAATAACTATGGGTTTGGTCCCCCATAACACGAAGCCTTCCCATGGCCACATTGTTTTTTTATAGGTAAGGAACTGATATATACATCCTTTTATTTTGTGATATAGGCCCTTCTTTATGCATATCCTTTTGATGTTGAAGCACAAAAGAAAATTGAAGATGCCATTCTTTAGGTCAATTTTATTATTTCAAAATGCATAAAATGCTTCCTCTCAATTGATTCGTTGGTGCTGGGTTGGTGATAGCTTCTAGCCCTGTTTAACATTGGATAGAGAATTGCGGGTGGTGGCATACGTGTGATTGCTGTAATTTCTTTTGTCTTTTCTATTGGTTTGTAATAAGGTACTATATGCTTGAGAAACTGCTATGAATGAAAAGAATTTGATACATAGAAATTAAATTGGCTAGTCAATGAGAGTTATAGGGCTATACAATTGATTACTTGTAGGAAACATAAAAATGTAATCTTTAGAAAGACTTACACATGCAAACCTAAGAAAAATCTAGAATGACGTATTTTGCTGTCAGATGAGTATGCTAATGATTCATAGGTGATAATGTGTTGTAAAATTACAACTATGTACTTGTGTATCTAAGAGCTACTATGGTTCTGTATTATCAGAAATTAAAAAAAAAAAAAGTCTTGGGATTTGAGTGCCAGGTCTCTATCTTTTTGAAAGAGTTTTTAGTTAAATAGTTGTGGCTAGCTTACCAAAAAAAATTTTCATTGCATTGTGTTTATAATGACTGCATTTGCACACTTGTTAGGATGGTTGTAGTAGGATAAAGATATCTCTCTCTTGGAGTGCAGAACAATTGATGCTGTCCATTATTTTTCTTGAGCAATAGTGCTACTTGAAGAGTTTGTTCATTGAAATGTTTCAGGAACAATACATACAGGGTACAATAGATACTTGACTTTTAAATTCTTTAAACTCTATTTTGTTATGTACAGTGTATTTCTGTCATGGTCTTAATATCTCTTAGTCTCAGGAAAAACTACGGTCATACTGAACAAATGGACAGACATCTGGCACCCCATGCTCTTCCAAGTGCCAATGGTCCCGCGGACTAGAACGAAGCTTTGGACATTATTTCCTTTGGTACTCCTGAGCAGGTGTGCAGCTTATCTTGTGTGTTGACATTTTTACTTCTTCAGTGGGGAAAATCATCATCAGCCAAACCAAGATATTTGATTTTTGTACATGTTGACACACATGTTATGATAAGCTTGTTATAGATGTGTCGATTGATTCATTCATTTTTGGAAGTTGTCATTATGATTTTGAGTTGGAAAATAGAAAATGTTCTCTATTGAAAATAAATGTCGTTAAAAAGTATCACGGTGAACTTATAAAAAAAAATATATATATTGCAGTGATACTTGTATTATATAATCATATTATTGATTATGCCTATTGTTTAGTCTACTGTCTGTCTAATTGGAAGCTGTATTTCTGCAACAAGGTTTAGGCCTCGTTTGGGGAATGTGTTGAGATGAGAAATCTGTGAATAGTAGTTAAATGGTTTGTGAAAAGTAGTGAAATAAGTTGAGTTAAGATGTTTTATTGAGTTTTGGGAAAGAAGAGAGAAAAACTTGAATAAAAATATTATAAACAATATTGTTACAATATAATTTTTGTTTTGTAATTTGAAAAGGTTGAATTGTTTTATTGTTTTGTTTGGAAGTTTGGAAAAATTGTAATGATCAAATGAAAAAGTTCAAGATTTGAAATTGAAAAGTGTTTGTGTTTGGATGATTTTTGGGGAAGAAATAATCAGATGAGATGGTTTGTGTTCTCAAACGAGGTCTGCAAACTAAGGTCATTCATGGGCCCATTCTCTTAAAATATATATATATATATATATATATATGTATATGCATGTAATTTTAGTGTTAATGTGTCTTTTGCAGTCTGTTGAAGGAATGAAAGTTGTGTGTCATGAGTTAGCACAGGCCACTAGTGATCCAGATGGCAGTGCAATGGATGAACTTGTGAAGGATGCAGATAGTCTGGTTTCATGCTTGGCAAATAAGGCAATTACATTTATGTCTCTTTAGATGATCACTATCACTCCCCCATTTCTTTCATCATGGTAAATAATAATTAAGTATTGTTAATAAAATATTATTGTCTTTAAAATCTTATCTATCCCTGTCTTTTTTTTTCCTTTATAATAGGTGGCTACTACTTTTGACTTCAGTCTGACTGGAGCATCGTCACGGTCTTGCAAATATGTCTTGAACACGCTCATGCAAGTGAGTTTACCTTATAACTGGCATTTCATTGTGTTTTATTGTCACCTTTATGTATGTTTTGGTTTTGTTGGAATCTTAGTTTTCTCTTCTGTGTCTTCTCAGCAATCAGACTCTGCATCTAATAATTATTTTGTTGCACCTTACTAATGATATAGACTTTCCTGCAGACCTTTCAAAATAAAAGACTCGCTCATGCTGTCAAGGTGGATATTCTTGATGGTTCCAGAATTCTTGAAACTGGCAGATTAGTTTGCAGTTAATGACTCGACTTGATCACACAATGGTTCCAAAATAAACGAAGACACAGGGGCTGAATATTATAAGTTATTGATTTTTTCCATGGTTTCTTTGGGATGAGGATTTTGTATCATGAACTTGTAGAGGTGTGCAAATCTTAAAGGGACAAACCAAGTTGTGCTTCAGTTATTGTCATCTATCTATTTGTATGAGATGGATCTAGATTCCCTTCAACGTTAAAGTTTTATTGACTCTTACTTATCTAAAAGGGAAGTTTTTATTGATGCTCACGTTTCTAACTTCTGTTTTGTGTTCATGGCCATAAAACCTTCCTAATTGCTAATGACAAACACAATGTGAAGAAGAAAAATTATCCATGAAGAAGAATTTTCATATGATTTGATTTGTAATTTTTTTTATTATATGAATAATGACCCATTACATCTTATTTATTATTAATTTATAAATTATATTTTTTATTATGTATATTATATTATTGGTGTGTTCTAAATGCCGTTAATTAATGCAATGAGTCAATAACGTATTCGTAGTGGCGTTTATATTAATGTTGTTAATTTAAAATAATGTGCCGGCAATGAACTAGTGGCGGCATTTACATTACGCCATTAATTTATGCAATGCGGTGGCAATGTACTCATGGTGGCGTTTATGGTAACGTCGTTATTTTAATTAGTGGCGGTATTCAGATAAACGTCATAATTTATTTAAGCCGCCGCCAACGTACTATTAGTGGCATTTAAATAAATGCTGTCAATTTTATGATACATCAGCAATGTAGTAGCAACGGCGTTTATGGTAACGTCGCTAGTTTATGCAAGGGGATGACAACGATAAAGTCGCGCCGTTTCAAGAAACGCTGTTAATGCAGGTATTCTGGTGGCATTTTAAGAATGCTGCTAAATTGTATACAAACGCCACTAATGAGATTTATAAATACCGGTGTTTGCGCAAATGCCGGAACATGGAAATAGCAACCCTCCAATACCGGTGGATGGTTACGTCGATAGAAAAATGCCGCTAATTAATTAGTGGCGTTTTTTTGGACAGTTGCCGGTGCATAACCAACGCCGGCAAATTTTTCTTTTTTTGTAGTATATATTGTCTGTCCATACCGGTGTGGTCCCTGACCACTGCAATTGGCAAATGGTGGATTGCGGTCTCATATGACATGAACATGTAGCTTGTAACGATAAGCTTGCGGCCAACCACTATGAGCCCCTTGTTCCCACCAACAATCACCACTTGGACTGTCTGTCAACTCAAGGGCTGTCCCATGGTAGCCCATAGCCTCGTGTCCAATGCATGGGGACTTGTGGAAGGCTCAAAGCAAACTATAGTGAGTCCCTTATTCCTGTCGACAGTCACCACTTAGATACATGGTGTCTTCTGCCAGCTTAGCAGTGACCACCCTACCACTGCGGTAGGCAAACCATGGCCCCCAGCCTCACACGACGTGAACACATAGCATACTTACAGCAAGCTCACAACAAACTACTATGAGCCCCATGGCCTCATCGGAGTTAAGCACCAGGGCCACCGGCAACATCTGCTGCCAGCGAGGTGCTCTATAGTTCATCTAACACCACGACCATGAAGATAGGTGTACATGTCCTGGCCAAGCCACTTGCTTGCATGGGCATCACGAACGTCATGGCTACCTGAGCTGCATGCACCAACGCCGTGGCTATGTAGCTGCATGGCATCACCTTTGGTACTACATCATGCCATGCACTGAGCCAACCCATCTCGGCTAACAGGCATAGCCACACCGCTACCTGAATTTTCTACTGCCAAAGCTGCCCCCCAAAACCACACAATTAAAAGCCGCGGGTAGGCTTACATCTCAACCACACAAAAAAAGGAATAAAAAAGAAAAGAAAAGTTGAAGAAGAAGAATTAAGAAGAAGAAGAAGAAGAAGAAGAAGAAGAAGAAGAAGAAGAATGGGGAAAAAAAGGAGTACAAAAGAAGAGCAAGGAAGAGAAGAAAACAACAACCTGAAGCCATCAATTTTAGTTAAGCAAAAATTGTCTACAATGCCTAAAACACCTTGGTTTGTCTCTCTCTAAATTTATGTGAATTTCATTTTCACTAACAAAATCGACTCATGTAGTGTGAAATACCAGTTATATAGCCCCACATGGGTATTGCTCGAATGACTTAACATGTCTCCATTAAGATGGTTTTCTTGACATTAACATGCACACGGGCACCCGAGACCTTCGCCATTACCGAAAAAAGGCTACCCATGGGCCCTACTGGCGTGCTTCAAACCTTCATCATACTCCTGCAGGACAGATCAAGTTCACAAATCCCACACTTGTGATTGTGAATTATCTACTCTAACCACTTTGGCTTTTGTAGCATGGTCAAGCACCCCAAGTACTTACTCCCTCACATTTGTGAGGGTCAACGGGGCGAGATTAGTCTAACACACTGTTGGACCTCCATCAAGTCAATGGGGCAAGTTTAGTTTAATTTTGCTGCTGGACCTCCACTAGGACAAACAACAAGGCTGGTTTAGTTGTATGTACTACTTGATCTTACTCCTAGGATGACATCTCCACGAGCAAATGCTAGGTGTCTACATTTGCGCCATAAAAGCTGCCAGCAAGTCACCATTGAGAATGAGCCTTCACAGCCAATGTGCCTCTGAGCTCTACAACCACCTCGAGCAGGTTACCTATAGGAACGAGTCGAGGGGCTTGGTAATCACCTAAGGTGGACCCAAGGGGTTGACAAGCAACCTTACCACTTTGCATGGGTTACAACAATCAAAATCTAACATTAAAAGCAATTTACATCGGAGAAGAAAAATTCACCAACACCATTGAAACAAAAACTTCGGATAAATATACGCTTTTCAAAAACGACATGCAAGTCTAGTCTTACGAATTGCTCGACCTCCTTTAAGTCTACGACGGTCAATGAGGTTAGTCTAGTCTTACATATTGCTCGAGCTCTGCCAAGACAATAAGGCCAGTCCAGTCTTATGAATTGCTCAGCCTCCCTCATGTCTACAACTAGGTGAGTCTAGTCCTACACACTGCTCAACCTTTACTACTACAACAAGGCAAGTCCAGTCTTATGCACTGCTTGATCTCCACTAGGACAACAAGGTGAGTCCATTCTTACGCACTACTTGACCTTCACCAGGAGAACAATGCGAGTTTGGTTTTACACACTACTTGACCACCCACACAGCTATGAGGGTTAACGAGACAAGTCTAGTCTTCCTCACTGCTCAACATTCCTCATGGGAAAAAGGCGATTTCAGTCTTATGAACTGCTCAACCTTCGTCACGGCAAAGAAACAGGTCCAGTCTTTCAGCTACCTAGCTTATTGCCATTTTTATAACAAGTCAACAAGTGGGAAAGGTCAGGGACTGCTCAGCCTCCTTAGACCCAGAATAGGTGGGAGAGTCACTTGACTACCTGAACACCCTCACATGCATAAAAAGCTAAGCTATGTGTTTGCACCTTACGCAGTAGAGTACATCTCCTGCTACAGCCAAGCTCCGAGCTCGGACCTTATGCAGTCTAGCCCATCTCCCACCAAAGCTAAGCTCCTCGCCCACACTTTATGCGGCAGAGCTAATCTCCTACCTAGCCTTGTGCTTGGAAATATTTATTACTTAACACAAGTGAAACAAACAACCAAAGACACGCTCTAAGGCTTATTTTTCTACAAATTGCTACTGACTTTTGCATCTCTCTTGCATATTTTATCTTTTCTCATGACCTTTTTTAGGAGAAAATTGAACTTAAGAATCGCGGGCAACTAAAGGGTACAAAATATCCCATGCCCATAATGGGGTCACGGCCTAACCCAAGCAGGAGGATCTCTTCAGGTGATTAGAAAGAAAAATGGAAGGAGGGGGAAAAAAGCTAAGGAAAGAAAATGGTGTTAGGAGCAAAAGTGGAGATGTGATGGTAAAGAAGAGAAGATGAGAGATAAGTAAGGGAGGGGCAGAGGATAAAGAGGCTGATTTCAACTTTCTCAGGAGGGACTTCGACTTCTCCTTTAGCTTCTTCAACCTCACGTGATAGACTTTAGGGATGAGATCTCCTCAAGAAGATAGAGCTGCAATCTCCATTGTACAGTGAGGATAAGAGACTATGAGTAACTATAAAATAATCATATTATAGTGGATTCTCCCCTCCCCAAAAGCTCCATGAGCATAGGCATTACGCCGAACCACATAAATCTGCATGTCCTCGCCTCATTATTTTTTCTACATTTTTTTATTGTTCAGTAAAATGGATGCATGGACATATACCATACAGTCATACTGAACCACCGCCAGGGGCTATATACAACACCGATCAAGGCCCGAATAGTCTTAACGGGCTGAGAATCATGAGTCTTTCTCTCCTTCCTGCCTATTGCACTATCTTTTGGAGTCCGACCTATACTTTCTACAATTGGTATCAGAGTAAGAACCACGTCAATAATTCATGTCACGAAGGGGGCAACCTATATGTTTGATTAGAATGCCTTGATACTATTTATGGACTTAGTGTTAAGTTATTGAATATTGATAGATAAGTGAAGCTGCCAAAGAAAAATGGTTACCATTGGGTCAGTGTCGATAGAGTAGGCACTACAAAAAAAGAGAGCAGATTGGGCTCTTTTTATTTCTGATGACACTAATATAGCCGAAAATAACACATATTTTCATTTCACTCGAGATCTTGTGAGTAGACCAGAATTAAAGACTTTTTCCCACAAGTTTTAGTCGCCTAAAATAGTCTTGTCAAAATATAGTCACTTTAATAACTTATTACAGTGACACGAGTTTGACACAATATCTCTCTCCCTTAAACTTGACTAATTTTCCACCCCGCTCCTAATTTTCCGTCACTTTCCCCACTCTCTCTCTCTCTCTCTCTAGATTTAACATTCTCACCGGGATTTCCGATCGGTTCCACCAACACCGTCTTCTCGTCGACACCGGTCAGTTTATCTAACTTTATCAATCATGCTCTCTCTCTCTCTCTCTCTCTCTCTCTCTCTCTCTCTCTAACTCTCGCTTGGATTTGAGACATTTCGAGAAAAATGGTTACTCTCTCTTGGGTGTCGCCAAGGGTACTCTCTCCTTCTCTCTCTATATGTGAGCTTACAAATTTCTATTTTGTATTTATCTGGTGTTAGATATGTGTAGTTTTTTTCTTAGATGTTTATTCTTTTTCTTTGTTTTTGAGTAGTCCCATTTTCCTTCATTTTTTTTTTAAATTTTTTCTTAGAATCTGTATTCTTGTCTTGTTCTTGTGATTAAATATGTACACTAGAGGTAGATTTATCTCATGGAATTTTTTGGCAGATTAGTTTAATTCCTGCCATTTTTGTGAACTTGTGAAGGTTGAAGCTACTAACCTGCACTCAATAAACATGAAGCTTCTGAATAAACCTGCACTCAAGAGCATTAAGATATGTGTGATCTTTTTTGAACCTGATGGAGAATTTACACTGCTTGTTGGCTATTAGTACAAGTTTGACCACAAGGTTCTGTAATATTCTATCTTCCTCGAATCTAAGTAATTAATGGTTGAAAACTTAAATTACTTCATCCAAAATGCTTGTAGATGTCCTGTTTAGGTGACATGTAATATTATGTTTAGATAAAGTTATTGTAGCTTTTATTTGATATGGAAAAATTGGTCTAATACATCATTAACCCATATTTACAACTGCTAAGTTTTGATCTAAATTTGAATTGAACTTCATGTTGCATTCATCTTATTCAAGCTTTTAATATTTTTTAAGAAATTTTATGTTTTGTTGTGAACTTAATCATATTTATAGTCCTTCATGATCAATGTATTCATCCTCGATCCTAATATTTTTGCCTCTAGAATTTGACACGATCACTAGATTTATTGAATGCAGTAAATAGTTGCTAATTTGGATGTGTATTTGATGATTTTGGAAGTTAGTAAGCATTGAATCAAGCTCTTTAAGACTTAAGCATAAGCTCAATCAGTTATTGTCTACAAATTTATAATTGTAATAATTAGATTGATAGAGCTCCACTTAAATATTTGACCTTTCTTTGTAGGTATTCATAATAAAATTATTTTTGCTTCATATCGCAATTCTAAACTTGGATTTTGATCAAGGATCTCCTGACACTAATGCTCTACCAATTGCTGAAGAGTTGGGAAAAAACTACTATTGATGTTCTTGTGGTATTCTTTTGCTTTAGACAAAATTGAGATGTCTTAGGGTCTTACTTAGAAGCCTAACCAGTGGTTACTTTTAAGTAACAATTTCCACCTACAATTAAGTCTATTTTCTTTGATGATTTTTTGTTATTTGGTTTTAAACTATGTTGCATGTGGCAAACAATCTCTCTCTGCAATTAAAGATCAATTTTATCCACGGTTAAACCATTTTCCTTTATATCTATAGCAGAACTAGAATTCTTCTTGGTTGTTGCCATGTATTTGCATGTCCAAAAGCTACTTCCATGGGAGGTTTGAGAAGCAACTCCTATCAGCTCTCCCCTGGCGCTTGCATTAAGCCCAGGTTTGAACCCCAAACCTTTCCTTCTCCAATTGTACACTCACTTATTCTCCATCTACTTTATCTTGCTGTAAACAGCTAGAAAGTTTATAAAATTACTAAAATAGAAAGTAGTTACAAAAAAGTAGACTTGGAAAACAAAGAAACTTAAAGAAAGTAATTTAACTTTACTAAAATATAAGTTAAATTAGATGAAAGAAATGTTCATGATTCCTCGTTACATGGCTGTGCCCTCGTAATAATCTAATGTATGAGTGATCTCTTTCTCTTTTGGATAAATCCAACAGTGTCCAAGTTGTACTTAATCACTAATGGACCATTTGACCATTGTAAACAGCAAACGGTAAATGATGAGGGCAGGGCTACTTCTACTTATATAGATAAATATATATATATATATATAATAATATAATTGTGGCTATATATAGCTTTAGAACCTTGGATTGTGATAAACTAAAACTTTTAATCTTATTCTAATATTATTTCCATAAATGCTTTAGAGTTGATGAGATAGCCACCTAATGTTCATTCAAAAGGATCCCGTCACCACGTAGTGTCCAATCGCAAACCATGTTATTTAAAAGTTAGGTTTAGTAAAGTAGAATTTCTTCCAAACCATTCATTCAAGCTTCAAATAGTTAATTTGTCAAAACTATCAAAAGGAAAGCAGGAACGGAACTGTTTCCTTGTACAGCATACAGGAATCCATTTACTGCAAACAGTTCCCTTAGAGAACAAGCTCCATCTTTTTGGGCCAAAAATCTGCTAAAATTATGAATTTAAGGATGACCTGAAATGTTAGGAAATGTGCTTACACAGTGCTTTCCATCTTTCAGGAATGTTTGGGTCACACTCATAAAACAGCTGACATTATCTGTTCTTAGATTAGGAGGTGTTTCATTGGAAAAGTCTGGAATTATTCATTGGAACTGTAAAAAGGGTGCTTAGAAATTGCTTAATCAATTCTTCAATCCCAAATTATATCGGAGGGTTGAAAATTTTGAAGAGATTATAAGTTGCTTAAAATGGACTAATTATAAAGATGTTTGGATTTTGAAGTTATTTTTCTTTGTCCTGGGTGAATACGTTTTTCTTCTGGACTTCTGTGAATATAATGCATCTAATATTGTTATCCTCCCCAAGTCAAAGGTTTGAATCATTGGATGCCAACAATTTATATAGTTCACAGTTCATCAGTAAAAAGATGATAATTTATCAGTGTTGAAAAGCCAATTATTTACCCAATTCTTGTGTAAAAAAGATGTTGTGTCTACAGTATTTGGGATCCATGTCATTACAAAATAAAAAACTAACTTCAAAAACAGTCATGTGTGATGAACCAAATTAAATTTGACAAAATTATACAGAATTTTGTTTGTTTGTACACGTTTCCTTTGATTGTAGATACTATTTTTATTAATTTGATATGAATTGAAAAAATTATCAAATTATACAGGCTATTGTTACAAACAAATTAGTTAATTTTTTATCGTATGTATTGTTGGGTTGTGTACACAATACTATTTGCAACCACTCTAAGATCAGACGTGTAAGGTAACATGCATGCTTAATAATTTAGGTAACATATATTTTTAAGGACATGACTGCTTCAATAGATCATGACTGCTTTATTTTTAGCTGATTCCTTACTGATTGTGAATTGGCTAACCTTCAAAAGGGGCTTATATTTGTCTATTCTATGGGGGGACATAATAAGTTCTGTGGCATTCTTTTCTATTTGGGTTTACCATGTATTTTGAAAAGTCAGTAGTATTATTGATTCTCTTAGCAAAAGAGAAGCTAGAGGAGCGTCATGTCATTATTTTGGTCCCTGCAATGTTCCGAATGAAGTGAAGGGCTTCTTCAGGTGTGAGTAAGTTGGGTGCTGCTAGTTGAGATTTCAACAATAATTTGTTGCTATGGTGTTCTAGTATATACTTGTTTCTTTTAGGTTGATGCTACTCTGGTTTTATTCAGATTTTTTTTTTTTTTATAATCTTTTAAGCATGATTTGATTATTGTATGGTCTATCAATATTTTAAAGGGAAATTTTCTGGCACTTATTTGATTGATATTTCTTATTTATAGTTGGTGGTCATGGTTGTGGAATGCTTATGTTCGTGGAGCTGCTGGATTTGCCTAGATTTTCTTGTACATGTAGTTCTTTTTTTGCTTCAGGATGAGAAGGATTTGCCTGCGGTCTAGCAAATGGGGAAATGGTGACAATAGTAGTTCAGATTCATCAAATAGTCTTGGTTTTGCAAACGCAAAGGAAGTTAAATTAACACCTTCCAAAAATATGAGGCATTCTGTACTTTAGATACAATTGAAAGAAATAGTTTGGTGGATTCTTTTGGGCTTTTTACTTTTCTTGATGACAATAGCAAACTTCAATAGTAGTACTTATCGTTTATAAATTTTATAAACTTCAAAAATGAAGTGCATATAAAATTTAGATGAAGAGTTCAGCGTTTGATTTGCTGAAAAATTTACTATTGGCCAAGAAACATTTTACTTGCTATGAATGAAATCTATTGCATTTTAATTAATTCTTAAGTGCTTATGAGAAAAAGGCACATTTTATTTGCTATGAAGAAGGAAAAGAAGTTCATTTGATATAAGTGGATAAAAACCAATATAATTAAACAAAAAACAAAAAAAGCATAATAGGGGTGGCCATAAGTATTTGTGGCCAATTCTTTACTATTTTTGGTGAGTAAATATTTCTCCAACTTTCTGGTATAGCCGGAAAAAACCTTTATTGACTCAAAATTTGTGGCGACCTGCGGGCAATAATATTTAGCCCCAAAAAATTTGTAGGCAAAGTAAAGAGGAAAATATTTTACTATTTTCGGCGACAAAATGTCGCCGCAAAAAATTGAAAATTCGCTACAAATACCACAACTGCAATTCATAATTTTATTTTATGATTTTTTTAATTATATAAGTTTTTATCCATTTATACCAAATGATCTTCTTTTCCTTCTTCATAACAAATAAAATATGTTTCTTTCTCACAAGCATTGAAGAATGAATTGAAATTTTATTGATTTCATTCTAGCAAGTAAAATTTTTCTTGGCCAACAATAAATTTCTCGGCAAAACAAATTCTGAACACCTCATCTAAAATCTATATATTTTTTATTTCTTATTTTTTTCCTTGAGAAAACAATAAAATGATGTTATTTGTAAGTGTCACTCAATGTTTGATGACTTGATCGTGGGTATCTGTATGCACCTAGAGAAAATATATTTATATTTTTGATGGAAATATGCTTCACTGCATTCATTTATAAACAAAGTTACAGCTGTGACTTATCAATACAAGAGAACCAGACTATAAGTCAACTAACGCAACTGCTCAGGAGTTTTCCTGTCAACAAATTTCTTTATGACGAATATTGTTTGAACTTCTACACCTTCTCTCTTGACAATAGTCTAAAGAAAAAGCGCTCTATCAAAACAGAGTTAAAACAACCTTTCTTCCAAAGAAGAAAGGTACAACCACGCTCCATCCTCCCAAGGGAGGAGGAGTACATCCACACTCTCTCCTCCCAATGAGGAAGAGTACCCACACCTACATCCTCTAAAAGAGGAGTAGGACAAAACACCCACATTCCTCCAAAAAGGAATGAGACACCAACCTATTTATTATTACTAAAACCTAATACAGCTTAAAAAATAGAACTTAAAAAAACTAAAAATGGGCTTGTGTGCTCATGGGGGCCCATCCCAAGCCAAAACCCAGCTTGTGTGCACATGGGGGCCCAGCCCAAGCCAACCCATTAGAGTTGCATCGCTTCACTCTCCTGCCGCCACCCACTCTCCCTGTTATCCATCCTGCACACGAGTTGGCCACTCCACCACGACGCATGGAAGGCACCACTGACCCAGGTGAAAGCACGGCAACCATGGGGAGGCAGCCCATAAAACCACGCGCCAAAACAGAGCCCACAATCCTCGGCTCTACCTCTTCCATCTACCTCTTCCATGGACGTTGTCTTGCCCCGGCCAAGGACCACCATCCTCGGCTCAGACCCATAGTCCACAACTCATACCATAACCAGAGCAGCCCCGCCTCGCCTCGAACCACTTCTCCAGCTCCCTCACCTTTTGCCTTCCTTCCCCACCGTTTACCATCCACCCCCTACGTCAAAAGACCACCGAATGATCCCCAAATCAGGACATCCACAAACGACCCATGAACACCCGTATCAAAACAGAGCGTCAAGCTCCATCCCACACCACCTCTCTCCCACCGTCCCCTCTTCCCTTTGTTTTGCAGAAGTGGCCCAGACGAACCTCCGGCACCCTTTATATGTAAGAGTCGACACAAACACAACCAGACTAAACTAGAAAAGCAGGAAAACAAAAGAAAACAAAATAAAAGAACATGAAAAAAGAGAGGAGGGAGGGAGGAGTCAAGGCTGCCACCTCCCTCTATGAAGGAATTTCTGTTTGGCTTTCTAGAGAGAGGCGAGAGCTTCTCTCTCTAACGGAACTCTATCGGTAGGTGAAGTTAAGGCCTTCAAAGGTGGAAAATTCAAGCGTTATGCTCTATTTATATATACAAGAACATGAATGATATTAATTCACAATATCATGCGATCATGAGTTGTACTGTTGCTAACTAGAAGCTGAAGAATCCCTACTTTTGATGATAGACTTCCTGCCCAAATTTTGGTGATAGACTTCCTGACAAATGGTTCATTTTTTGTGTGAAATGTAAAGGAAAAATAGAGTTTCGCCTGCCAAGTCATTGAGATCACCTGCTTTTGATGGTCGTAAATCACAACAATTTCTCATACCAATACCAATAGTAATTAATGAACTTTTGAGAGCTAACATGTGATGACCCGCTTTCGCTTGTATTTTCGCTGAAATGGGTGTTTTTATTTTAATTAATATATTAGCTTATTTATTTTAATTTATTGCATTTTAAAATTGGGTTTTAATTTAATTGATGTTGTGTTTTATTTCTTTTAGTTGTTTACAGTTTTAATCTCTTTGCGGCGGTTTAGTGTTGTTTTCCCGGAATGAGGATTAGACCTCATCTTCTTTTCCTACACCTCTTTTCCTTTTTTTCCTTTTTCTTTTTCCTTTTTCTCTTTTTTCTTCTTTCTTTTTCCTTTCTTTTTCTCTTTTTTCTTTCTTTTCTTTTTTTTCTTCCCCTTCCCGCGTCGACCCCGTCCCTCTCTCTCTCCTCCTCTCTCACGCCAGAGCCCTTCAACCCCTCGACCTGCCGCCGTCCGGCCACCGTGCGGCTCACCGCCGCCACCGTTCGACTCCCCTCCCTCCGGCGCACCTTCCCCACCAATTCCCACCCCCATCCGGTCGGCCGTTTGGCCGGAAAACCCCTTTAAAGCCTACACGGGTTTTGCTCCGATCCGCCGCCGTCGCTCCACCTCCGGCCACCATTTCTTCAACACTTCATCACCGGTCCCTTGCCGTCCTAACCCACCTATTTTCAGCCTCCAACGACCACCGGAACAACTCCCACGAGCTAGCTTTCCTTTTTGGGAAATCCGACCTCTCTCCGGCGTTTTCGCCGCCACCCACGGCCAACCACCACTTCCAATAGCTTCACAATCATCCCTAGACCATTCTCAATCAATCCAAAGCCTTGGTTTGTCCCCGTTCAAAAGTGGGTATTTCACAACCCACGGCCACAGTGATTTTTCACTGTAACGTTGCTTTTTCTCCGCCGTTTGCAACGCCGGGTGTTTTCTAAAATTACCATATAGCGTTGTAAGTATTTTTCAAATCCTATTTTTAGATTTAAATATATATTGCTCATTCAATTATTTATTGCTGCTGGTTGGTTGATTCCGGACTGAGTCCGAGGAGTTTGGGGGTCGGATGGATGGAGGACAGAGTTGCCTGTTTTATTGATTTATGTTGGTTGTTTATTTTTGTGCATTGATATGGCATTTACATGGTGCATGCACGTGTGTTTTTGTGTAATTGTGAAAAGCCTGTTTATTGGCGTAAGTGGACTTACGGGTGCGTGTGTATCACGACCCCAAGTCGGGATGGGGTATTATCTCGGTGGAGCTCCTCTGGTCACTCGGGAGCGGAATAAACTGAGTGATGTCCCCTGGGTTGTCGCAGGGCGACGACGGGAGCGGGGGCTAGGGGTTGCTTGGCTACGAACGCGCCGGGCGCGGAACCGGGCATCGCCCTACGCACCGACTCCGTGGCCCTTCGCTGGTGAGGGCTAGAGGATGCTTGGCTACGAACACGTGGGGCATGGAACTGGGCATCGCTCGTTAGGTGTCACATGCGTAGTGGTACTCTGCGGTGTGGCACTGGAGCCAGGGTGTGCGGATGACCCCTAGGGGAGGTCATGGTGCATACGGATAAAATGGATTTTGGTTTGAGATGGTTATCCAGGCCAAATGTGACTTTTGGCGTGGTTTTTGGAAAAGATGTGTTTTTGGGCCAAATGGCGTGTGTGGAAAAATCATGTTTTATGGGATTTGTGCATCGGGTATGCTTCATGCATTTTGTTTGAGTTCTATGTCTTTTTATCTAGTAGTGTTTGGGTTTTACTTACCTGCGGTACCATTTTTGGTTCCGTAGCTTTTGGTGCAGGTTTTGAGGATGAGGAAAAGGAGGCTGAGCCCGAGGATGGGGCTCCGTCGGGTTGCTGATGTTATGCTTTGTTTTTTTGGTTTTAAGACTATGTTAGTGTTTTGTAATATTTTATGTATGTTTTGAACAACTTGTATTGCGTTAAGAAACATTCTGGTACTTAGTTATATGACTTTCATTATCCGCTGCGTGTTTTTTCGTGCACATATGTTGCCTTTGCACACACTTGGCACCCGTCGTTAGGGTGGTGACCAGGTTGTCACCATCCGGACGTCTCGATTTCCCCGTGTTCGTGCGTGGGGATTTGGGGGCGTCACAGGTGGTATCAGAGCGGTTTGACTCTGGGTAAAACCACATGTCCCGTAGGCAGTACCAGAATGCTTTTAAAGTTGTGTTTTGAAAATTATGTTAAGTAAAGTTATTGGGTTTGTTTTAATTGTTTTATTTGTTTTATTTGTTTGAGCTTGTTTGTTTGTTTTTATTTATTTGGTTATGTTTTTGCAAGTTGGTTTCTTTTGTTTTCTGTGATGTGGTGTTGGTCTGTGGTTCTGTTTTTGTTTGTTGTTGGTTTTATTTGTTTTTGTTTTCTGAAAGGGGGTCAAAGGTTGTGGTGACAGGATAAAATGGGGAGACCAAGGAAATCTACTCAGGATCCACGGGACAATACCTCAAGGGATGACTCCATAGCCGAAGCAATACGGCAGATGACGGAGTTTATGCAGCAGAATATTAGGCCACAACAGACAGGGCCTTGGCCACAAGGAGGACCTTGGCCACCACAAGGGGGTCCCTGGCCACAACAAGGAGGGCCTTGTCCACAGCAAGGAGGGTTTTGGCCACAACCAGGAGGTCCTTGGCCACATCAGGGAGGGCCTTGGATGTACTCGGGAGGGTCCGGTAGCATGGTGCAAGCCGGATGCACCTATGAGCGCTTCCTGGCACATAGGACTCCACACTTCACTGGAGAAGAAGATCCACTTCAAGCGGGAAAATGGATCAAAGATCTGGAAAGAACCTTTGAGGTGTGTGGTTGCACCGAGGCGCAATAGGTACTCTACGCCAGCTATCTCTTGCAAGGCACGGCGTCTGATTGGTGGGATACCAAGAGGGTGATGCTGGAATCAGAATTGGGGTCTTTCGCTGCTGTGACCTGGCAGCGCTTCAAGAAGGAGTTTAATGACCGCTTCTTCCCCGCAGCGGTAAGGAAGCAAAAGGCAAGAGAGTTCTCAAATCTGGTCCAAGGGGGCGCGACAGTGGAACAGTACGCCCAGAGATTCATAGAACTTGGGCGATTTGCTCCCCACCTTATCGCTACAGAGGAGATGCGAGCTGATCGTTTTCAGGAGGGACTACGCCCTGATATACGCCGTATGGTGGTCAGCCATCGGATATCCACTTTTCAGGAATTAGTAGATGTGGCCACCCTTGTGGAGCAAGAAAATAATCTGAGTGTGGGCTCCCCTCCAGGGCATAAAAGGCGGAGTTTTTCTGGTGAAGGAAGCAGCTCGGGTTCGCCCCAGAAATTTGTTCAGCGGACCGGAACTCGACCTCAAACGTCCTCAGGTGTTCGTATGGGAGGACGGGTACCAATTTGTGGAGCATGTAATAGAGCTCATGAGGGCGAGTGTCGGATGAGTAGTGGACCCCAGTGTTACCGGTGCGGCCAAGTGGGACATATTGCTCGGGATTGCCCCGTCAGAGTTCAAGGAAGCCGTGGAGGTAGACACAGTGGAAGAACCAACCCGAGACAAGCAGTGCAAGCCCGGGTTTATGCTGTCACACCCGGAGAGGTGGATGATGAGGCGTCAGCGACCCATGATGCTGGAGTAATTACAGGTATGGATTAATTTAATTTTAAGTTGGATTTAATTTTTGGTGTATTTGGTTTCTTCTTTGTTTTTTTTGGATTTCATGGGTTGATGTGTTGGTTCAGGAAGAGTTTGTTTGTATGAGTTTTATGCTTGCACTTTGTTTGATTCCGGTGCGTTGCAGTCATTTGTATCTTCCACGTTTGCGCGGGTGTGTAATTTGGTTACAGAACCGTTGCCGAAGTCTATGGTAGTGGCTCTACCCGATGGTGAAATGGTGTGGTGTTCCAAGGTTGCTTTGGGATGCCCGTTAAATTTTGAGAGAAGGTTCTTGGATGCTAATTTGGTGGTATTCAAGCTGTTGGGTTTTGATATCATCCTCGGAATGGATTGGCTATACCGTTATTCTGCGAGTATTAATTGCAGAAGTCGGATAATTAGCTTTCAGCTTCCAGATGGTGATTGTCTGGAATTCGTAGGGAGTAAGTTAAAAGAAAAGCCGATAATTATATCGGCAATTCAAGCAAGAAGAGAGATTGCATGGGGAGCGGATGCATTCTTGGTTCAGATGGTATCCACGCCGTCTGAGGAGAAGTCGTTGGCAGACATTCCAGTTGTGGAAGAATTCCCCGATGTGTTTGTGGATGACTTGCCCGGACTACCCCCTGTTCGGGAAATGGAGTTTGTTATAGACTTGGAACCTAGAGCGGCTCCTGTGCATAAAGCTCCTTATCGCATGGCACTGGCTGAATTAAAAGTGTTGAAGACTCAGTTGCAAGAGCTGGTAGAGAAGGGATTTATTCAGCCTAGTACTTCACCGTGGGGTGCACCAGTTTTGTTTGTTAAAAAGAAAGATGGAACCCTCCGTATGTGCATTGATTATCGGGAATTGAATAAGGTGACCATCAAAAATAAATATCCTCTCCCGCGGATAGATGATTTATTTGATCAGCTTCAAGGAGCAGCCGTGTTCTCTAAAATTGATTTGAGGTCGGGATACTACCAGCTGAGGATCAGAGACAAGGATGTGCCTAAAACTGCTTTCAGGTCGAGGTATGGGCATTATGAATTTAAGGTGATGCCTTTTGGGTTAGCTAATGCCCCTGCAGCTTTCATGGATTTAATGAATCGAGTATTTCGACCTTATCTGGATTCATTTGTGGTAGTATTCATCGATGATATTCTGATTTACTCCCGAGATGTTGAAGAGCATGTGTATCATCTTCGTCTGGTACTTGGAAAATTGAGAGAACACCAATTGTACGCCAAGCTCAGCAAGTGTGAATTCTGGTTGGAAGAAGTGAAATTTCTTGGGCATGTAATTTCCCGAGACGGAGTGGCTGTTGATCCTAGTAAGGTAGAAGCCATTTTGTCATGGCAGCGCCCGACTACAGTGCGCGAGATCCGGAGTTTCTTGGGGCTGGCCGGATACTACCGAAGATTTGTAGAGGGTTTTGCTCGCCTATCTGGACCTCTCACAGCTTTGACTCGGAAGAATACAGAATTTGTTTGATCAGAGAAATGTGAGAGAAGCTTCCAAGAATTAAAGAACAGGTTGACGACGGCACCAGTGTTAGCGCTCCCAGAACCGCATAAGTCATTCGTAGTCTTCAGTGATGCGTCTAAGTTTGGTTTGGGTTATGTCCTTATGCAGGAAGGACGGGTTGTTGCCTATGCATCTCGTCAGCTAAAGGACCATGAGAAGAATTATCCGACGCACGATCTAGAATTGGCTGCGATTGTTTTTGCTCTCAAGATCTGGCGGCACTTCTTGTATGGGGAAGCTTGCGAGGTATTTACTGATCACAAGAGCTTGAAGCATTTGTTTTCCCAGAAAAATTTGAATATGAGGCAGAGGCGATGGCTGGAGCTAATCAGTGACTATCAGTGTGAGATCAAGTACCATCCGGGTAAGGCTAATATAGTTGCTGATGCTTTGAGCCGGAAGTCACACATGGAGGATGAAGCCGAGCCGTCAGAATTGGATTCGTTGCTTTGTGGGATGAGAAGGCTCCTTATAGAGAGTTCGCAGCAAGGAGAGATTTTATCTTCAGTTCTTGATATTCGGGTAACTGATTTTGAAGAATTGAAGACTCTCCAAAGGAAGGATCCGAAGCTGCTGAACATCAGGAAAAGAGTCAGAAAATCTCGAGGGCCGTTGCATTATAGCATGGATAACGATGGGATACTTCGATTCCGAGATCGCAGAGTGGTCCCTAAAGACTCAGAATTTAAAGAACGAATCATGGCAGAAGCTCATGCGGCCCCTTATTCAGTTCATCCCGGCAGTACAAAGATGTATCGGGACTTGAAGAAAAATTACTGGTGGGATGGAATGGAGAAGGATATTGCCTTGTATGTTGAGAAATGCCACACATGCCGTCAAGTGAAGGCCGAGCATCAAAGACCTGCAGGTATGCTCCAACCCCTCCCTATTCCTGAGTGGAAATGGGATGACATCACGATGGACTTTGTAGTGGGTCTGCCGAGAACGCCTAGTGGGAAAAATTCTGTTTGGGTGATTGTTGACCGGTTAATGAAGAGTGCTCATTTTCTGCCTGTTAATAACACCGACTCTTTGGGTAAGTTGACCCGCTTGTATGTCAAGGAGATAGTGCGGCTGCACGACATACCAAAGAGTATAGTGTCAGATCGAGACCCAAGGCTTACGTCGCAGTTCTGGAAGAGTTTGAAGGCAGCTTTGGGTACTAAGTTGAAGTTCAGTACTGCATATCACCCGCAGACAGACGGCCAGTCAGAGCGCACAATTCAGACCCTTGAAGACATGTTGCGAGCATGTGTCATGGATTTTCAAGGGAGTTGGGAAAACCATCTGCCGCTCATCGAGTTTGCATATAATAACAGCTTCCATGCGACCATTCAGATGGCTCCCTATGAAGCTCTTTATGGGAGAAAGTACAGGTCGCCCTTGTGCTGGGATGAAGTCGGGGAGAGTAGGATAATTGGACCCGAAATAATTCAAGAAATGCAAAGCCAAGTCCGGATCATCAGAGATAAAATGGCGGCAGCTCAGAGTCGCCAGAAAAGCTACGCTGATACCAGGAGGAGAGAGTTGTCTTTTGAAGTTGGTGATTGGGTTTATCTCAAAGTCTCTCCCATGAGAGGTGTTAAGTGTTTTGGTAAGAAGAGGAAGTTGGATCCGAGGTATGTCGGCCCTTTTCAGATTCTGGAGAAGGTAGGGTCTGTCGCCTATAGAGTTGCTTTGCCAGATTATTTTGGGGATGTTCATGATGTCTTCCACGTATCATCCCTGAAAAAGAGCTTTGTACAACAAGAGCCACGCTTTGTCGACCCAGCGGGTATTCAGTTGCAACTGGATCTCACTTATGAGGTTGTTCTGTCGCAGATCATGGATTGGAAGGAGCAACAGTTGAGGTCTAAGACGATACCTTTGGTTAAAGTGGCTTGAGGAGATCCGTTAGCTCAAGACTTCTCTTGGGAGTGAGTAGCGGACATGAGGGAGCAGTACCCATACTTGTTTGAATAATGAAGGTATGTATCTTAATCTTGGTCACAGTTGGTTTATGTGCTTTTATGTGGCTTGCTTTAAGTTGGTGGTTGATCTTGCAAATTTCGAGGACGAAATTTGTTTTTAAGGGGGGGAGGATGTGATGACCCGCTTTCCCTTGTATTTTCGCTAAAATGGGTGTTTTTATTTTAATTAATATATTAGCTTATTTATTTTAATTTATTGCGTTTTAAAATTGGGTTTTAATTTAATTGATGTTGTGTTTTATTTCTTTTAGTTGTTTACAGTTTTAATCTCTTTGCGGCGGTTTAATGTTGTTTTCCCGGAATGAGGATTAGACCTCATCTTCTTTCCCTACACCTCTTTTCCTTTTTTGCCTTTTTCTTTTTCCTTTTTCTCTTTTTTCTTCTTTCTTTTTCCTTTCTTTTTCTCTTTTTTCTTTCTTTTCTTTTTTTTCTTCCCCTTCCCGCGTCGACCCCGTCCCTCTCTCTCTCCTCCTCTCTCACGTCGGAGCCCTTCAACCCCTCGACCTACCGCCGTCCGACCACTGTGCGGCTCACCGTCGCCACCGTTCGACTCCCCTCCCTCCGGCGCACCTTCCCACCAAATCCCACCCCCATCCGGCCGGCCGTTGGCCGGAAAACCCCTTTAAAGCCTGCACGGGTTTTGCTCCGATCCGCCACCGTCGCTCCACCTCCGGCCACCATTTCTTCACCACTTCATCACCGGTCCCTTGCCGTCCTAACCCACCTATTTTTGGCCTCCAACGACCACCTGAACAGCTCCCACGAGCTAGCTTTCCTTTTTGGAAAATCCGGCCTCTCTCCGGTGTTTTCGCCGCCACCCACGGCCAACCACCACTTCCAATAGCTTCACAATCATCCCTAAACCATTCCCTATCAATCCCAAGCCTTGGTTTTTCCCCGTTCAAAAGTGGGTATTTCACAACCCACGGCCACAGTGATTTTTCACTGTAACGTTGCTTTTTCTCCGCCGTTTGCAACGCCGGGTGTTTTCTAAAATTACCGTATTGTGCTGTAAGTATTTTTCAAACCCTATTTTCAGATTTAAATATATATTGCTCATTCAATTATTTATTGCTGCTGGTTGGTTGATTCTAGAATGAGTCCGAGGAGTTCGAGGGTCGAATGGATGAGGACGGAGTTGCCTGTTTTATTGATTTATGTTGGTTGTTTATTTTTGTGCATTGATATGGCATTTATATGGTGCATGCACGTGTGTTTTTGTGTAATTGTGAAAACCTGTTTATTGGCGTAAGTGGACTTACGGGTGCGTGTGTATCACGACCCCAAGCCGGGATGGGGTATTATCTCGGTGGAGCTCCTCTGTTCACTCGGGAGCGGAATAAACTGAGTGATGTCCCCTGGGTTGTCGCAGGGCGACGACGGGAGCGGGGGCTAGGGGTTGCTTGGCTACGAACGCGCCGGGCGCGGAACCGGGCATCGCCCTACGCACCGACTCCGTGGCCCTTCGCTGGTGAGGGCTAGAGGATGCTTGGCTACGAACACGCAGGGCGTGGAACTAGGCATCGCTCGTTAGGTGTCACATGCGTAGTGGTACTCTGCGGTGTGGCACTGGGGCCAGGATGTGCGGATGACCCCTAGGGGAGGTCATGGTGCATATGGATAAAATGGATTTTGGTTTGAGATAGTTATCGAGGCCAAATGTGACTTTTGGCGTGGTTTTTGGAAAATATGTGTTTTTGGGCCAAATGGGATTTTTGGCTTGTGTGGAAAAATCATGTTTTATGGGATTTGTGCATCAGGTATGCTTCATGTATTTTGTTTGAGTTCTGTCTTTTTATCTAGTAGTGTTTGGGTTTTACTTACCTGCGGTACCATTTTTGGTTCCGTAGCTTTTGGTGCAGGTTTTGAGGATGAGGAAGAGGAGGCTGAGCCCGAGGATGCGACTCCGCTGGGTTGCTGATGTTATGCTTTGTTTTTTTGGTTTTAAGACTATGTTAGTGTTTTGTAATATTTTATGTATGTTTTGAACAGCTTGTATTACATTAAGAAAAATTCTGGTACTTAGTTATATGACTTTCGTTATCCGCTGCGTGTTTCTTTGTGCACATATGTTGCCTTTGCACACACTTGGCACCCGTCGTTAGGGTGGTGACCGGGTTGTCACCATCCGGACGTCTCGATTTCTCCGTGTTCGTGCATGAGGATTTGGGGGCGTCACATAACATTTTTTTCATCAACTAAAAAGGTTGATTAATAGCTAGGCTAGCTTATTTGCCACAGCCAATTTGAATTGTGGCCCAAGACCAATTAATGTGATTTAAGTACTTGAGTGCGTTAACATATGGAAGCAGAGTAAGTAGAAGTTGTCCCAAGATCAAGATCTAAAGTTTTTGCACAAACAGGTCATTCGTGTCATATACATGTATACTACTTGAAAGAAATAATTAGAATAAATAATGTACTAAACATATACTGCTTCTCATTCATTGGAAAAAAGTTCTTGTTGAAGTGCATTTGCTTCTCAAAATAAACCATACTCAATGATAAAAATTAACTAAAACTTGCAAATCATTTTAGACGTCTTTGTGGCACTAGACATACACAACAAAGTGTATCTATGACCAATATACTGAACTCATATACTTTAATTGTTAGAGCATTGGCATTGGCTTCATCAAAGTTATCTTAAAAACTTGATGAAAAGTACAAATTTTTCATAAATCCAAACCTTCCTATTTATAATCTCACATTGGATTATCCATTGAATTCATCAAAATAATAATATAATATTATTTTTTTATAATAAGTTTTTTAATTTTTTTTTCATATTTTGCAATTACACTAACCATATTTACATTAATAATTTAATTTGATACTTAAATTATTGTTAATAGCCAATATTATAACCAGATTAATAGCCAAAAGGCATCAATACCTTGAGAGAAAATTAACCGGACCATCAATATATATTTCTTAATATAGCCAACATTCAGATTAAATATCGCAGGTAAAAATTGACGATTTTGAAACCCAAGCTAGCAGTTTGCTGCATATCTCCATAATCTTAGATTCAATGCAGAAATATAATGAGCTAATAAATAACCTTTTCCAACATTCAGATTATGTACAAACATAAACACAAATGTTATTAAAGTAGTTACAGCAGGATATCTTATTGATGAACACTCATCAAAATTTCACGTGAGCTTTTTCTCCGAAGGTATTCGGAAACCATTCACACATTTATAGGGCAACATTGAATAATCATGAGCTTAAGAAGTTAAAAGAAGCCTCATTTTTAGAAAGAACTGAAAAACTTACATACTATATAAAACTTGAAGACTAGACAATGTTCAAAGTGAAACCACAACAATATCCTACTTATTCCCAAACCAAAGGCAAGAGTCTATAAGAAGGAATCATAAGCCTATCATAGCAAGTAAGCATTAGGGCCACATGATTGCTATTTATCAATTACTCAAACTTTTGTCGGTACTCGTCAATCTTGTTTTCGGGGGCAAAATAGTTCCCACTGATTTCTGGACAACATAAATTAAAATCTTCTTTGTTAAGTTTAGAACCCATCCACTCAAAATCAACAAACTTCAAGTACAAAGATTGGAAGTTTCGAAACCCAAAATCAATTTCAGTCCAAAACTACAAAAACTATAGAAATCCAACACTACTACATGAACTAGCAAAGAGAAATCCAATACATGGTCGTTTATAGCTGTTTCAGACATGAAAGAAACCAAAATCCTACTAAAACACACATTTACACAAAAAGAAAATGCTTGAGTTTTGCGCACACAAAAAAGAAATGATTTCAGAAACATTATATATGCTAGAAAGATTACATATCAAGAACCGAGAAGAAAATAATGACAAGGATTTTCCATTTTGAAACAACACCCATGATCTGATCCATTATCACGGCTAGCAAGGATGTCAAATCAGCTGAGACTTCTCGGTTCAAAGATTCAAAACTTCCAATACCTAAAATAAATCTCAATCAAACAAACACAAATCCGAAGTAAAGCAAGACTTCACGATCAAGAAAAATTGGAGAAACCAAATTCAAAATATTTTCAGGTTTAGCTTCAAAGTAAAATCAGAACACAATCAACATACAAATTTAAACTGGAATGATTGCATAAATTAGCTAATACTATTTACCAGAAACCCAGCCAAAAAGAGAAATAAGAAAAAACACCATACTGTTTACCAAGAATTTTAGGGCCTCTGACATCAAAGATGAACAACAAAAGCCCAAGCCTTTAAATTCCCAATTTGAAAGAAACCTATTTTCTGCAACTAGTTTGATTTCCGTGTGAAGAATCGAAGAGAGGCCAGAAGGTTAGGATGCATTGTGAAGAACCAGAAAGGGAGAAAAGGGGAGAGAACACGCGGGGAGGGAAAGGAGACAGTGGTTGGGAATTAGAATGTAGTAAAATAATCGGTTGATGAGTGTATAGTAGCCCTTCAAATTTGAAGGAAAACATAGAAACCCTGTAGCTCAAAACTCTCCATTTTTCATTTGCTGAGACGAATGCAGCTGTAATTCACACAGATTCATCATTTTATGCATTTGGCTTGGCTTTTGATGAATCCAATGCCAATGCTCTTAAGTGATTTAAGTTTTAAAATTTCCACCTCATGTAGCGACTTAGCACCTTGTATGAGACAGCAAAAAAAAAAAAAAAAAAACAAAAACTCATTTCAATGCATCATAGACCATAATGTTCATCATCAAAATATATATTGGGTGCATCTTATACAATTTGTTCAGAAAGATAACATATTTAGGAAAACAGTTCACTGAAACATCTAATCCTATTGCATTCACGTTGGAATAAGCAAGAAAAACAGCATTTTAGTTTTACCTGATATACATAAACTTCCAATTTTTCTATGCTATTCAAATCCTAACGGAAAATCTGGATAATTAGTCATAATAGTTAGGGATTTCAAGCAAAAGGGATTGTCAATCAGCGGTTACGGTGCAATTTAAAACTATAACCTAGTAAATTATGAACATTTACTAAACCAACATCTACACGTAGAAAAAATGCAGATATAAATGAAATAAAATAAAAAATTGGTGAAAGAAAATAATGGCAGCTTTCAGATTTCAACATCTACCATAACGTCTACATGCTAATAAGCTCCCATTTATGCAAAGCACCGAGCACAGATGAAGGGGGAGAGAGAGGAAAATGAGTAGAATCAATACCTATGGTGACGGAAGGACTGCAACAATTGTTAGGTTTGACAGTGGCAACGTCCGATGCAAAGAGAAACCAGGAAAAAAATCACTCCGACAGTAATCACAAACCCACACAGGGGGATGGGGAGGAAACGAGAACCATGGCTTCCGTGGAAGGGAAATGAGGTGCTGGAGATTCTAGGGCTCGGAACGTAGGCAACAATGGAGGTAGATTTCCAACCGAAGATATGAAGTTCGTCTCCTAGGTACTAAGGGTAGGAGAAATGGGCAAGAGGCGTGAAGTGGAGAACTCTAAACTCGGTAACAGAGGTTTCAGGGGGGGAAAAACAATTTCTCTTCCGTTTTCACACTCGAAGCCAGTAGCAACGATATTAGGCCGTTGCAACAAGTTTTTTTTTTGCAATGCATATTTTCGTCTCTATAGACTCAAATTTTGCTGCAAAAAACTAAGTGAAGTGCCCCGCTTCATTTAACCGTATATCGATGTAAAAATATTGCAAGGAGTAATATTTCGCTGCAAAAGTTTATCTATTGCAGCGATTTTAATTGCAGCATAATAAAAAATGCTACAAAAGGCCTAATTTCTTGTAGTGACAGTCTATAGATATCAATTGCAGAAGCTAGATCTAAATATATACATGTATCATCCATGTATGAATGGAACCCATGACAACATGCATGCTATATATTCACGCATGAAACTTATAAGTAGGGTATATATGTGTGTGTATATATATATATAACATGATATCCATGCAGCTTATTGAAGAAAGTTCTGATACTTGTGCAGGGGAAAGGAGGCAAATCAACAAGTACCAGGCAATTAATTAACTAGCTCGATCAATGCATGCATGCTGTGCGATCATGTAGCACTCTGATGATCAGAAAATTAAGCATGCAGATAAATAATTATTACTATAAGAAGATCATCAAAGTTAATTAGACTAAAGCCTATTTAGCGATTAGCTGTATTCACTAGCTGCACACCAAATTAAACACAGCTGTACTCCTTGAAGTGAAAGCAAAAATCTCTCTCTTGTAATGATCTTCTTAACAACATAAGGTTCTCGTTTTCTTTAGACAATTGAAATATGAACTTCTTGATCAAACAGATCCAATGCTCAGTACCCATAAATATGCAAAAGAGGAGGAACACTTCACTAAGACATTCGATTCCCTCCATCTCATGTGGGTAGTCCCATTTCAAGAAACATCACTTATATTGCCTTCGACGTAGAAAGTCAAAAGTTTATAAAATTATCTTCTCCATTAAAACTCAAATGAAGCAAATAACAAATGTGTTACAAAAAAGTAAAGGATAAGTAAAGACAGTGAAGAAATTTCCAAGTAGTATAATGCTTTTGGACATCTCAAAATCAAATACAAGACCAACTTTTTTTATTGTAAGTAATAAATCTCCATGATATATCTTGGAAATTCAGGTAGACCAAAAACCAAAAAAAAAAAAAAAAAAACATATACCTTTGACATTTACAATATTTTACTTACCACCTTGTTTGCCAACTTGATAAAGATGACATAGCAGAATACCATAAAATAGAATAACAGAGGGTTAAATGATTGAACATTATGAACGTGCAATTAAATTATTCAAAATACCCAACACAAAATACCCAAGGTCCACTTTTCCATTTGTGCAATTAAATTATTCAAAAATCAACCACATTAATATCCATTTAAAAAAAAAAAGTTATTGCAATAACCTCAGAGATCGTGTCTGTTAATCTACTTGGATTAGATAGGATGGGGTGGCAGATATAACCTAACATTGAAAGAAAAACTAATAATATTATTATGTCATGAACTTGTTCTTAAGTCGGACCAAACATAATGTAAATTAACAAGATCAAATCTTAATCTATTTCTACAAGTAGTTCGTTGTTACAGGTAAAAAAAATTTTGGACCTTAATCGTCACCACAGTTCACCTAGGTGAACCATTGACTTGTACAGAAGCAGTTTGCAATACATACCAACAGAAGACGTAATGTAAAATAGCCTTCTAAATCATACACAAGATATGGTCAATGCAACCGCAACAACTATGACACGATGATGTTCGTCAACGATGATGTTCGTCAACACACTCATCTTCCAATTTTCCATTCAGGCATGAATCTGCAAAACGAGTTGTGATTTGAACTTATGGTGCTTATAGCCTATCTGCTATTAAGAAATTATATTCGAAAATCCCTTGATTACAAACCCTAAAATTGAAAATCCCTTGATCACAATCACAATAAAACAAATCAATCACATATTATGAAAATCCCTTGTCAAAATTGTCCCAAAGATGGTACAATAACAAAATCTCAAATCCATACTTACCAGATAGCTTGAGTGGTGCTGCATTGACAAGTAACAACTGGAGTGGCTTGCTTTCATGCAAAGGAAATGTTGCTCTCAGATTTTTTGGTAGCCAACGCAAAGAAAATCAAAGAGAAAAGGGAGAGAAATGGTGGAATCCATGATAGTGAAAATGCTACTCTCTGATCCGAGAGAGGGGGGTGGGGAGTGGGGAAATTGATACACGGGGAGAAGAGAGTTTTTAAAAGACTTATTACAGCGACTCGAAGTCGCGGTAATAAGTCAAGTTTAGAAGAGACTGAAATTGTGGCAAACTTTTTGTCACTGTAATAAGTTATTATGACGATTTAGAAATGGAAATGGAGGTCTATTTGGACAGACCTTTTCCCACGAGTTTTTGACTATTTTCGGCGACCAAATTCGCAGGGAAAAGCCTTTTAATTCCATTTCCCAAACAGCCAATAATTTTTCCTAAAATTAAAAATAAAATAAAATAAAAAATGAGTATTTCCGGCAATAACAGTGTCGCCGGAAATAAAAATGGCCCAATTTTTTTGTAGTGTAATGATCTCATGTTTCAATTATAAGGTGTGTTCATGCATGGGCTTGGAGAAAAACAAGATTAAACCCTAATAATAGATGACAACAACTTGTGGGAAACGGATTCAAGGACGCTAGTGCCATTTGTCTCAACATATAGGATAAAGCCATCCACAACATGATTTAGGGAAAAAAAAACTTGTTATTGAAATTAGAGAGTTATGACAAATAATTTGATAAGTAAGTACTTCTATATCAACAAGTAACTATATATATACATGCGTATATAATCCAACACATACGTCTAAGGAGTTACAAGAGCATCAATTGACCTCACTTGATGATGATGATGATGCTAACATGATAATAATGATTTCAATTTAAGACATCTCACAATAAAAGATAGATTGATTGTCATACTCGGAGATAAAGATTAAACTAAACGCGCGTCTCACTATAACAAATTTGATTTTTAGGGACAAAATTTGTTAGGGATGAAATAAATTTCGTCTCTAAAAATACTTTTTTTTCGTCTCAAAACATGGAAAACTTTATAAACTCGTTTGAACGGATACATATTAGTTCGAATCAGACATTTTGGGACGAATTAGATCGTCTCCAAAGGTCTAAACCATTCGAACTAATAAAATTTAATTCAAACAGATAATTAATCTATTCGAATGCAATATAATATATTCGAATAGTTATTACCTTGTTCGAACGGTATTATTTAATTGTAATAATATATTGTTAAAATTGTAATAATACATGTTTTTTCTATAAATTTGTCATTATAATATGCCCTTTTTATATATGTTTCTATTGAATGAGTGTTTTTAATTTAATTAAAATATTGGTTCTTTTATTTTAAATTATCAAATTTTAATTGAATTTATTTAGTTGTGAAATTTATTTTGTAGAGCTTTCTTAATATTAATTATTGTTTTGAGTTTAAATTGCTGTTTAATTTACTTTAGTTTGTTTTTGGATTTAAAATTTTGTTATTAGTTTTTACTAGTTATTTATTATATTTTAGCTAGATGTTGTGTTTAAATTATTTTTTTTGTTTAATAGCTTTTAAAGTTGTTTTCACTAAATCAGTTTCTTCACTCAAGATGTGAGAATTGGATCTCACTTTCTTTCTTTCTTTTCTTTTTTCTTTTCTCCTTTTTCTTTTTCTTCTTCTTTCTTTTTCTTCTTTTCCTCCCCCTCTTCTACCCCCAGCCCCTGCGACCCAGATCTCCCTCTCCCTCCGTTCATTTTTCTTTAGCCCGCCTAGCCTCCGCCATGCACCGGCATGTAGCACACTGCCCCTCCCACCTGATTCCCCACAAGCCAGCTACCTTCCTCCTCTGTTTTAAGCCTTTTTACCTCAAAGTTGGCCGATCTCCACTGTGTGCCGCCACCCACAGCCAACCAACACCATCATTAGCTTCACCAACACTCCTAAGCCCTACCCTAGTCTTCGTTGGATCTCGTTAAGATTTGGGTACTTTGGTACTACGGCCACAGTGTCTTTTACACTATTACATTGCTTTTTTGGCTCCTTTTGCAGCCCGCTGATCATTCAAAAATTATTATATAGTACTGTAAGTATTTTCCAAACTTCATTTTAGATTTAAATATATTATTGCTTTTATAATAAATTTGTGACTGGTTGGTTATTTCGAACTGAGTTCGAGGAGTTGGGGGTTGGGTGGATTTGAGGACAGAGTTGTTTGGTTGTTGTTGACATTGAGTTTTGTTGGTTAATCTGTATCTTGATGTGTCTTGCCATTTGCATTGCATGGTGGAGCTCCTCTGGTCACTCAGGATTGGATAATACTGAGTAACATCCTCTGGGTTATCGCTGGGTGATGGCTGGAACGCAAGATAAGGTAATGCTGTCGTGTCGACTCTGTGATCCCTCGGCTGGTGGGGACTAGAGGATGCCTGATCCTGGTATACATTGGGTGCGAGACTGGATATCGCTTTTTTAGATGTCACATGCATGGTCGTTACCTGCGATGTGGCATAGGAGCCAAAGTGTGCGGATGATCCCTAGGGGGGATCATGGTGCATGCATTAAATTGGAACTGGTTTTGGATAATAGATATGGACCATTTTTTGGAAAAATGGCAAGGTTTTTTAAGAGGATATTGTGATCCATTTTCTGGGAAAATGGTGGTTTTCTTGGTTTGGGCCATTATCTGGGATAATGGCAATGACTTGTTTTAAAGGATATGTTTTGGGCCAAAATGAGATTTTGCATGCGTGGAAAAATGTGGATTTTTTTTGGGACATGTGCAATTGGCATCTTTTCATGCATATCGTAGAGTGCAATATATTTTTATCTTGGGTGTTTGGATTATTACTTAACTGCGGCACTATTTTTGATATCATAGATTTTGATGCAGAGGTTGAGGAGGAGGAGGCTGAGCCCGAGGAGGCAACTCCTCAAGAGTATTTGACTTGGAATTGTTTTACGTTGGAAACTATCTTTACTTGTTTTTATATTATATAATTTGGATTTGAAACAGTGTTGAAACTTGTAATATTTTATTACATATGTTTTAAGCTAGTTTGTATTTAACCAAAATTCTGGTACTTAGTTGTAAGACTTTTATTATCCGCTGCGTGGTTTTATTGTACACATATTGTATGTACACATACTTGGTACTTGACAATGGGATGTGTGATCCGTGTTGCTATCATCCCGACTCCTCGATTTTTACATGTCAGTACGTGGGAGTTGGGAGCGTCACATGTGATATCAGAGCAGTTCGGCTCTAGGTAAAACAATATGTCCCATAGGTGGAGTACCAGAAAGTTTTAAAAGCTTGAGTTGAAATTATTTTTGTTTATTTAATTTGAATTGTTTTTATTTAACTTGATTCGATTTTATGTGATTTGAAATTATTTTATTAAATTTGAATTTATTTTATTTAATTCCATTTGATTTGGTTTGGTTTGGTTTGGTTTGATTTGATCTTATTTAATTGAAAGTATGTTGTTTTATTTGTTTTATTTATTTCAATGTATGTTATTTTATTTAATTGATTTATTTCTAATTTTAATTTTTTTTAATTTATTTTGATTTGTTTTGTTCGAAGTTGAAAGTGGGGTTAAGGGTCATGCTATAGCAGAAATGCGGTATAATTAAGAATACTATTATTAGGCATGAAGATTTAGTGTAGTAGGCTTGAATTCTTAGCAATGTGGTTTGCTTTTATGATGTTGAGGTCTAAAGGGAATGTCATGGTTTAGGCGATCTTTGTAAAGTAGGAACTGACGTCACAATGAGGAGGGGAATTAGTTTTAAGTCGCTTAAGATGATTGAGTTCTTAGGTTTTGTAGAATTTATGTAATGAGGCTGTAGAATAGGATAGTGTAGGTTCAACGAACTTTAAGGATAGGTTTAAGAGAATTTTATCTAAGGTTTGAGGCCTTATAGATTTTAGGAAATAAGTTTATGGTAATTAAGGTGTTATGTTGACAAGCTTTGGGGGAAATAATTAAATTTCAAGTTTTAAATTTCGCTGATTCGGATGAGCAATTTGGTGGCAATTGGGGCTTTAGAATTTACAAGCTTATAAGGTGAATGTTTTGGATTAAGGCCATCAATCTTGAGGATTTCAAAAAATGATTTATTATACTTTAATGTTTTAGATTTTGGAAGCTTTGGGAGTCAATTGTTCTATTATGGAGTGTAAGTTCATTGATCTTAGAAATTCGAGAAGATGATTCTTATTTGATTTAAGGTTTTAGAATTGCAGAGTTGAAGGACCGATTTATAATAAGAGTTGAGTTCTTAGTTTTACAAACTTGGTGTGCTAGCTTGATCTACTCTAGAGAGTGATTAGTTTGCAACCATTAAATAGGATTGATCAGAGTTGAGTTACTGATGTGTGAAAATTTTTCGAAAGAGTATTTCTTTGGGGATTGAAGGAATGATCTAGTTCGTGTATTTCTCTAATGACTGAAGATATCGATCTAGTTAAGAAAATGATTATTGTTAACTTGAAGTTGCAGTAGCAAATTTTAGGAAAGGATTTTTATTGATTTGGAAGAAATAGATCCATCAAGGTGTTGGAAACGATAGTTTAATTGTTGGTATTGAATGCGATTGAATTTGAGGCTTTATGATCCGAAGACTTTCAAGAATGGATTATTAGCATGTTTAAGGTCATATTCAGTAAAAAACTTTAAGTGATCACTGGTTATTGACTTAAGGATGTAAGATGAGCAGATTCAAGAATAATTATTGTTGATTTGAAGATATAAGTCCAAATAATGGAAATGGTAGGAATGGATCACTTGTGTGTTGGAGTATTGGTTGTAATAAGGATACACGAAAAATCGATGCGTAATAGTTGTGAGTGTATGGATTTGGAGAGAGTAGGTCTTTATTTCATTTTTGACTAGAATGAAGTGGTTTTGGTAGGAAATTGAAAAATGATTCAACATGATATTATTAATTTAAGAGATCTTGGTAGTTATGAGTTTTTGGTGAGTTGGTCAGAGTGTGCAGTCGAAGTGGGTTACCTAATGGATTGATCGTTGGCATTAATTGTTGTGATTACTTTTAGGAATTAATTGTGACTTCAGGTCACATAGGGATTCAATTTTTAGGATATACTTTCCTTTGGAGATTGAGTGTTCAGTTGGGAGAATTAAAAATATTGTTAGTTAACTTGAAGAGAGATTATTGGGTCACCAATATGTGGTGTACAATTAAGGCTTGGAAGTCAAAGCTTAGGCATCAACAGTGGGAAATGTAAACGGATTTATGAGGTAAGACAAATTAGGATCTATGAGTATTATACAATAGTTTTTGGTAGATTGAAGATTTAAACAGTATAGCCTACCTTAAGGTTCATTTGTGATGTGCGATAAAAGGAATTAGAAGTTTTAATATTAGAACTTTTGATAGTATAAGCAGGTGGGTGAGTTACCAAGAAGGTCTTAATAATGTTTTGGTGAGTTCAATGATGGTTTGTTTTGGGTCTAGTCACCACCAAAATAGATGGTATTCAAAATTTAGATGATGAGCTTTTAGGGATAGGTTGTTGGGTAGAAGTTTGTAGTCACTCTTGTTGGTTGGTCAGAATGTATTCAAGCTTTTTAAGGGATGTTCTTTATCTTAGATGAGACAGGTGTATTTTGGGGTGAAATTACTTGTCTCAGTTTGGAGGTGTTGAGGTTGTTTGATATTGGTTTTCTTGTGGTGATCATGGATGTATTTAGTAGAACTTTGATTTTGATTAAGGCAACGAGAGCCAAATGAGGAGTGAGTGATAATTCATGATTTTTGGAGGTATATTATTTTCTATTGAAGTGGGGTAAGTGATTTTCTTATTTTAAGGTGTTGATTTAGCTTGTACTCAATGGTGTTTATTTATAAGGACATAGTCTTTTGGCAATTTGGTGAGTTATTAGAGTGTGCGCAGAAGCATGATTTTTGGAGATAATTAGGTATTCAAATTTTGTGCTGATTTTGAGAAATTAGTGGTGACTTAAAGTTTTAGTAAGAAATTAATCATTTGGTTGTACAAATTATGCTTATTGATAGTTTATTTTGGAAGTAATTATTAGGTTACCAAGATATAGTATACAATGAAGGTTTTGATGATATAGCATAGGAGTTGATTGAGGTTAATACAATTTATTCTAAGAAGTAATTATTATTGGAATTTGCTTGGATGCGGTATTAAGGTTCTTGTGGATATGGTGATTTCGGATTACATGGCCGCTTTAAGAGTTCTAGACGTGATGTGTCGTAGGGAGACTAGTGCAAATATGATGGAATCGCAAATAGGAGTAGATTTGGGGAGAGCATTACTCATGCTTGTTTGGGAATGGTTGATGATATGATTTTCTCAAGTATACTCTGAGTTGTATCTTGTATCCGACTTGGCGTTGATGTTTGACCTCACAAATTTCAAGGAAGAAATTTATTTTAAGGGGGGAGTATGTGATAACCTATTTTTACATGTATTTTTATTGAATGAGTGTTTTTAATTTAATTAAAATATTGGTTTTTTTATTTTAAATTATCAAATTTTAATTGAATTTTTTTAGTTGTGAAATTTATTTTGTAAAGCTTTCTTAATATTAATTATTGTTTTAAGTTTAAATTGCTGTTTAATTTATTTTAGTTTGTTTTTGGATTTAAAATTTTGTTATTAGTTTTTACTAGTTATTTATTATATTTTAGATAGATGTTGTGTTTAAATTATTTTCTTTGTTTGATAGCTTTTAAAGTTGTTTTTGCTGGATCAGTTTCTTGACTCAAGATGTGAGAATTGGTTCTCACTTTCTTTCTTTCCTTTCTTTTTTCTTCTCTCCTTTTTCTTTTTCTTCTTCTTTCTTTTTCTTCTTTTCCTCCCCTGCTTCTCCCCCCAGCCTGTGCGACCCAACTCTCCCTCTCCCTCAGTTCGTTTTTCTTTGGCCCTCCCAGCCGTCGCCATGCGCCGATGTGTAGCACACCGCCCCTTCCACCTAGTTCCCCACCAGCCGGCAACCTTCCTCCTCTATTTTAAGCCCATCCCAGGCCACCTATCTCCCCTACGCACGACTTCAAGCCGCAACTCCATTTTGCTCCCAAGCCACCGTGCCTCGGCCGTTCACCGCTAGCTCCTCACCATACCACCGGCAACCTCCTAGCATCCTCCACCATGAAGCCCAACCCACAACGACCACTCCTTCCCCTTAAAATAACACAAACCCAGCTTCTCTTCATGCACGGGTTCCTCCCCGTAGCACCGCCATGATCCACCACACCACCTCACCGCTGTCACCATTGTCTTCCCCTCACACCAGTGAGTCTTCTCGGGTCGAGTCGTGCCTCCACGTTCACCCACTCTCCCTCACTCTCCCACAACCTCTTTTCCTCAAAGTTGGCCGATCTCCACCGTGCGCCGTCACCCACTGCCAACCACTACCACCATTAGCTTCACCAACACTCCTAAGCCCTACCCTAGCCTTCCCTAGTCTTCGTTTGATCTCGTTAAGATTTGGATACTTTGGTACTCACGGCCACAATGTATTTTAAACTATTACGTTGCTTTTTCAGCGCCTTTTGCAGCCCACTGATCCTTCGAAAATTATTATATAGCACTGTAAGTATTTTTCAAACTTCATTTTAGATTTAAATATATTATTACTTTTACAATAAATTTGTTACTGGTTGTTTTTCCGGATTGAGTTCGAGGAGTTAGGAGTCAGATGGATTTGAGGACGAAGTTATTTGGTTGTTGTTGATGTTGAGTTTTGTGGTTAATCTGTATCTTGATGTGTCTTGCCATTTGCATTGTATGGTGTATACATGTATATGTGTTAAATTGAGAAAACTGGATTTTTATATTGTAAATGGATTTTCGGGTACATGTGTATCACGATCTCAATCCAGGATGGGATATTATCTTGGTGGAGCTCCTCTAGTCACTCGGGAGCGGGAGTGGATAATGTTGGGTAACATCCTTGAGTTATTGCTGGTCAACGACCGTATCGCACGAGGGACTACAGTGTTGAAACTTGTAATATTTTATTACGTGTGTTTTAAGCTAGTTTGTATTTAAACAAAATTCTAGTACTTAGTTGTAAGACTTTTATTATCCGCTATGTGATTTTATTGTACACATGTTGTATGTACACACATTTGGCACTTGGCAATGGAATGTGTGACCCGTGTTGTCATCATCCCGTCGCCTCAATTTCTACGTATCTGTACGTAGGAGTTGGGGGCATCACAGTTATCATTTTCAAAGTAAATAAAAATGTCTATATATTATATGTTATGATTTACAATGTATTAAAATATTTAGGAATTCATAAATTAATTTTATGTAATTAATTTAAAAATATTTTAGTTAAATAAATATTACCTTAAAAATAGTGTCATTTTTTGTAATGCAAATGCAAATGGTAGACTACCTCCATCCGAATTGCATGACTCTGTTCAAATGCGAAGAAAGAAATACAATGAAAAGAAAATATAATTAACAATAAAGAGGTTAGCAAATACTAAAATAAAAACTATAGATTAATTAAAATGGTAGACTACCTCCAATTAAATAAATATAGGTTAGACATTCTATACAATATAAAAAAAAGTAAAATAATAACTAACAATATCTAGTTATTAAGTAAATCAAAATCCTCCTATAAGATATATAAGTTTCCATCCAGGTCCTTAAACTTCTCCATGATGGGCTCAATGAACTCTTGCTTTATAATTTGGCAGTGCTCTGTCAATAGAGCTCCACCTCATCCGAAGTTGCCTCAACAGGCTGTCTCTCAACACGGGCAGCAGCAGTAGCAGTTGGATCACTAGGCGAAGGCAAATCCTATGCTGCATGAGTCTTCGGCAAGTGACCCTTGCTCTTACTAAATGTGATCTTATTAACAGGCCCCATCTGTGGCGATCTCTGCTCACTCGAAGTTACTGTAACCCCCAATTAGAGTAGGAAGTTAGATATCAGCAATGCAAATGGTAGACTACCTCCATCCGAATTGCATGACTCTGTTCAAATGCGAAGAAAGAAATACAATGCCAGATCAATCGGCTCCCCCTATGCTATCAGTAAAGAAAAAATATGGCTCGTTCGATCCCGAAATCAATCCTGTGTTTTTTCCAATCAATGTTATACCTGACAATCAAATTAAGCATTCTGAAAAATGCTATACAGTCAACCTGTCGGATCACTTTACTACCATCATATGGAGGAGTCAAAGGGTCTCGCACTAGCTCATGAACCTGATTGTCTATGAGACTATCATCAGGTACCTCACCACTGCTCTCACTATCATCCGAGCCAGCATCCAGCTCTACGGTCTCTACACTCAACGCTGGCAATGAGGATACAGCTAGTGTGTCCTCATCAAATGGTGCAGTCGCTGCTCTCGCTACTGCTGCATGATATGCATAGGGCTCCAGCCGCAAATCAAGAAATTTAGCAATAATGCCGGGAGAGAAGATAATACTCACTCTCCAGACTAGTAAGTTGTAGCACAGAGCATCATCAGACTGCTCTCCCATGACATAGTAAAACTCACCAACCATCTCAGGATATGTTGTGCCCCTCTGCCGACAGATCGAGGTCCATCCACGATTGGTGATTATGTCATGTATGCTACGTCCCTCCCAAGTGTGATAGCAGAAGTCATCCAGAATGATCTCCTGCTCAACTAGTATAGGTCTCACGATCGGCTGAGAAGGAGCTGCTTTGCTACTTTGGCCTGTCTAGGGTCAGGAACTTTTTCTTCTATTGCTGCTTGCCATTAGTATATTGTTCATCTACAAAATAATTATGTAATCTAACTATAAAATACATATATTTAATATACTTAGTTTGTATATTAATAATAAACTAAGTACTTAGAATATATTATAAAGTATTATAGTACTATTAGTTTTCATATATTTATGCTATTTGTATATAATATCACTTAGTATTATGCTATTAGTGATACTTAGTATTATACTTATAGTGATACTAATTATAGGTATAACACTATTAGTGATACTAAATAAAATATTATAATATTAGTAATACTTAATATTATAGATTTATAAGAAACTTAGTATTATACTATTAGTGAAACATAGTATTATATAGTGTATATAGTTTTAACATATACTAATAATAATATTTGATGTATTATGTGTATATTTATATATTGTTATAATTATCTGTTCGAACGAATTTTCAAAATAGTTCGAAAAAGATAAAGTTTGTTCGAAATAATTTTTTTTGTTTGAAGGGAAAATTCGAGCCAAATTATCAGTATATGCTAGAGAATATTCATTTTTTTTGTTCAAACTCTAATATTATCAGTTCGAATGGGAAAATATTGTAGGAAAAATTCGCGATTTTTTTATTTTTGCATTCGAACTTCAAAAAAATCCATTTGAACGGAAATTCACATATTATTAACCCGGTCATTTCATTTCATTTTAACTCGGATTGAAGTTTGAGAGAGAGAGAGAGAGAGAGAGAGAGAGAGAGAGAGAGAGAGAGTGTGATAGACAGCTATGAGGGAGTGTTGTGGAGGGAGAGAGCTTGAAAGAAGTGAGAGAGAAAAGATTCTTGATAGAGAAAAGACGTGCACCAAGAGGTAATATGTTTTTCTCTATTAGTTTTCATTTCAATTTTCGTTTATACTTATCTTGATATTTGTTGCATTTATTCCTAAGATATAACATAGGTTTATTGTGTTCTATGCATATATAAGTATTGTGGATTGATATTTTTATTGGATTGCAAAAATTAGATGTAAGTTTTTATGGTTTTTCGAGTTATTTAATAATCATATTTAGGGATAATCATATAGTTTTCAATGTATTCTATTGAAATATGCCATCATGTATGTAAAAATTGAGTTTTGTAGTTCAACTTTTTGCTATGTTTCTGGACTGGTTTCTGACTTGATCACATTCGAATACTCTGAATCCCGTTCGAATTGAATTTATCCAGTTCGAATGTAATCTTACTCGAATAGAATTCGGTTTAAACATTTGGCTAATTTGTTCGAACAAAATCAAACCCTTTAAACATTCTAATTAAAGTTATCAATACTTAAAATATACTTATAAAGTATTTAATTAAAGAATTATAATGTATAATTAAAAATATTTAAGTGCTCTAATTAAAATGATTAATACTTAAAATATACTTATAAAATATTTAATTAAAAAATTATAATGTATAGTTAAAAAATACTTAAGTACTCTAATTAAAATGATTAATACTTAAAATATACTTATAAAATATTTAATTAAAGAATTATAATGTATAATTTAAAATATTTAAGTACTCTAATTAAAATGATTAATACTTAAAATATACTTAGAAATATTTAATTAAAAAAATTATAATGTATAATTAAAAATTTTTAAGCACTCTAATTAAAATGATTATTGCTTAAAATATACTTATAAAATATTTAATTAAAAAATTATAATGTATAATTAAAAATCTTATAGCACTCTAATTAAAATGATTAATACTTAAAATATACTTATAAAATATTTAATTAAAAAAATATAATGTATAATTAAAAATCCTTAAGCACTCTAATTAAAATGATTAATACTTCAAAATATACTTATAAAATATTTAAGTAAAAAATTATAGGGTCGACTTAAAAATCTTTAAGCACTCGAATGTATATTTGTAATGTAATTTTACAATGTATTTGTGATTTGGAATGTGATTATAACAATTGTTATGTCTACTACTGTGCTGTTATAACATTAAGGTGAAATCTCACCATAAGTGCATGATTTGGCATGTGGTCAGTCTAACCAGGCCATCCAATATTCATGATGTTTGGTATATAGATATAGATTTCACGCAGCAGATAGAGAATGATATAAGAAAACTCAAAATTATGGGGTCGTACTCGAAGTAAGCCATGGGGATGATAATATCGATTTTTTCGGAATTATGGAAGATATCATAGCGTTAAAGTATGTAGGGGCATATATGGTCTAGTTATTTAAATGTAATTGGTGGAGGTTGGGAGTGTGTAAAGATAAATATTTTGTAAGTGTCAATACATCTCACAAATGGTATGAGGATGACCATTTCGTTCTCACATGCCAAGCAAATCAAGTTTTTTTATTTAGATGATTTGGAGTACAGAAATCCATGCGGGTAGTCGAGAAGTTTGCACCAAAAAATGTATATGATTATATTCCAAAGAAAGACAAACCACATGAAGAAGTTGGTAGTCCAGACCATGAAGAAGCGTATCAAGAAAATGACTCAGGCATCAATTTATTTGTTGATCTAAGCCAATATGACATGGTCCCATTATTTAGAGAAGATGTTCAACTCGAAGTAATTGAAGGTGAAATGTCGGAAGAATATGAATCAACTGAAGTGTTTACTGAGGTTGAGAGCGACTAGCTAGTCCAACAAAACTGATACTGAATGATTTTCAATCAGATATTTGTGTAGGTATAATTCTTATAAAAATATGAAATGTTTCTTGTTCGAATAATAATTTATTATAATTTCAAACAGATATGTCTCCTAAATATAAAAGAACACGTGAGCCATCCCCACCACTTACTAACTCCCTGCATGGTTCACTTTCCAAAAATAGTGGGCCAACATCGCCAAAACTAGAACAAAGTATTTTATCACTGTATATCTTTCTAATAAAATAATTTAATTAAAATATATGTTTTAATTATTGTATATATATCTGTTGTAAACCAGCGCCGAGTTAGAGGCATTACGAGGATTGTCTGCATAGAGAAAGTAAGGAAAGTGGGTAAAATTAAAGTTGATATATCTAATAATCACACCGACGGCTCTGGGGATTCGGCAGCTTGGCTTGCTTCTTACGTTAGTACACTTACTTGCACGTATGCACCGATGGCTACATCCTCCAGGGCTAAAGTTTCCCAAGATGTGAAAGACTATATCAAAAATTGTTGACTGGTAATAAGTTACATTGTATAACATTTTAATTTTAATCACTTTTGAAATTATACTAATTGTTTATAATTTTTTGAATGACGAGCTTGAACTAAATTTTGGCAGGTGAGAGGATCGACTAACGATTGAGAAACTAATGTCAAATGCATTTCGGAGGTACAAAGGTTGATGCCATGCACACTATCAAAAGTTCAGTATTATGACAGAGGCTCCTCAAAATCCATTCCAAGGAATGCTACCAGACGAATGGGAGAAAGTATGTGATCTGTTTGAAGATCCTGCTTATCAGCTAATTTCGCTGCTATCTTTTTTTAATAATATATGATAGATGTATTAAACATAAAATTATTATACTTTTTTTTAGCAACGGAGTACAGTAAATAAAGCAAATAGATCAAATTTAACGATACACTATCATGCGGGATCTCGATCTTTTCATCGCTTATAAAAAAAATAGTTAGTTATTTTAGTCCTCATTAAATATTAATGTATACACTTTTCTGGTTTAAATTCTGATATTGAGTTTCATTTTGTAGTAAGACGAAAGTCCTGCTGACTATAATCTGACCCAATTGTATGCTAAAGCACATAAAAATCGTGATGGTGTTTAGAGCAATCCTGAGGCAGAGGCAAATTATATAAGTTTAAGTTTATTTAATTCCATTGTCTAAAGATATTTTTGCTACCTATAGTAATTTCAATTTTTTTTTTTTTGTAGGATAAGATGATATCTCTTAAAGATACTGCTGCGGATCCATCTGATGAATCATCTGTCAACAATGCTCAGATATTTTCTCAAGTTCTTGGATCATGTTCTGGATATTTGTGAGGATTAGGACGTTACGTGAAGCCATCCTCAACATCGTCATCCTCTTCTAAAGTCAGATCGAATGACGACAAGACTAAGGAATTAGAGGAATCTGCACTTGAGATAGAACGATTAAGGTAGAAGGAAAAAGAGTTTCTGACCCGATTAGATCAAGCAGCAAATTTAAAGGCAAGATTAGAAGAGAGGCTACAATTAAATAACCAAAAAATGTTTGAATAATTCCAGTCAATGATGTCCCAAAACTCTATGCCACCACTACCACCACAATCATAATTCATTTAATTTTTTTAATTGTCTTTATTTATGATGTTCGTAAACATTTGAACAATTGATGTATATATGATTACAATTTGTGTAATATTAGTATGTTCTTTATATTTAAATTTCATTTTGTTTGAAATTTCATTTTGTTTGACAAATACTGTTAGAAACTTTAAATAACCCGTTCAAATGGTAAATTACCATTTATGCATACATTCAAACAAAAATAGACCCATTCGAACAAAAACAACATATTCGAACATATCAGGAAATACATTCCATACGTTCGTTCAATATTTATTTAAATAACGTTATTTTTCAAAACTCCGTTCGAACAAAAGATTTTCGAAAATAGATTGTCTATTCGAACAGTTAATATTTTTCTTCTAACAAAAGTCACTTAAAAATGTATAGGTTTGAACGGACTTGGTCAGATATGGTTATTGGTTCGAATTAACATTTCATGTAGTTCAAATAAAAGTGTAAGTTTGAATAGAAATTTTTCATTCAAACTTGATTCTAAGACGACATTTTTTTGTCTCAAAAAATAAATCTGTTCGAACGGTTTCGACTGGTTCTACCTAATTTTGTCCCTAAAAGTACTTTTTGGAGAAAAAAATCAATTTTTGTCTCCAAAAAGTTTCTAAAACAGTCTTTCTGAGACAAAATAATTGTTTGTCTCCAAAAACTTCTTGGGATGAAATTTGAATTTTTTAAGACAATTTTTTGTCTCAAAAAATCAATTCTCTTGTAGTCTCTGCATAATTTTGCTTGTTATCATATTGTATTCCTTTCAGAGTTTCAAACTTAAAAACTAAGTAAATCAAATCATTCGTATATAGAAGTCATGTGCATTTACTTACCAAGGCAACCATGTAGCTAGTTTTGCTTTACAATTTAAAGCATCATTAATGCTGGCCTCACATCTCACACCGTCTTAGCAGCATCCAGTCCTCCTCCATGGTTTCACTTTTCATCACAATTCTCCTTATATCTACTTCACTTTTTCTCATAGTACTCCTCAGTTATCGACTTATGACTATTACCTCATCCGAGCATTCATAGTAACGACTTTTAATAGTCAAGGGTTTTGTGTAGATGACTAGTTCTTTTATCCATTGTGACAATTGTAATGCCAAAAAATTGATCATAATGATGAACATCATAGTCGAAATAGATTGCTATTTCGGTAATCATCGTCTATTCGATCGCCTTAATATTGCAAGATGTTTCGCATATCCCCCCGATCTCTTTTGAAACAATATTCTAGCTAACATGTTTGCGAAATCTAACCCTACTGGTCAGTTTGGTGATTTTGTTTACAAAGTCAAGTTAGTTTCACCACCCTGAGAAGCTAAGTACTTGAGTTTGAGTGAATGCTAGTGATCTGTACTCAATTTCTATAATTAGATCAACTTTTACCATAATATTCTTTAAAGGTTATTCTAATATTCATATATCATGCATGTGAATATTCTATAATAATTTCTAATATGCAGAGTGGAATTTTATTTCTTTAATTTCATAGGCTTTATTCAATTATAGCTAGGCTCTCTCGAACAGTACTTGAAACATGTATTGAAGAAATAAACTTAATTCTTTTTTACTTGTCTTCAATTTCAGGAGCACTTATTTTCTCTACTTTTTTTTCACTCATTTCCTTAAGATCCTATATATGTCAGAGTAAGCTATTTCTGGTGCTTAAGTAGGTTGTGCTCTTATTGTTTTCTAGGTTTAACTATTGTCGAGTTAACGTTTTTCCACACAAATTTTATGATCTCTGCACCTAAAAGGAATGGGCGTACAAAAAAATTTCAAACGGCCATAAGGGTCCACGCAAAACTGCAGGTTGGGACGTCCGCAGGTTTTATGAGCATAAAATATACATAATACATTGACACAAAGTACAAATGTGTGTAGTTCATGCATATAATTTGTCAATGTTGATTCTTTTGACACCTACATTTAAAACTTAAAATGCGAGACTCGCCAAAGTAAAATGAGATAAATAATAAAAATATATAGGTGGCCTAAAATGAATAATATGAAATTGGTAATCAACTTACTGAGTGGCAAGGATGTATAAAATGAGATTAAATACGCTTCTAAATAGTACATTTTGAGCAAGTTTCTTGTTGGTCCGGATAACTTTCTTCCATGACCCATCAATTCGGAGAGCTCTTGGCACATATTGGAGAGGGACAAGAGCATTGAGGATTTTCCTTTTGTCTGAATATTTCGAGCATCTCATTTCTCTAAAATAAATATTCGAAATAAGACCTGAAAGATAAGAACGAGTGTATTCAAGGTCAACTAGCATAGCACACCGTCTTAAGTATATATGATTTAATACTAGTGGAGGCCAAACGTGCAAAGCACGTTTGCTTAGTTGTTTTTTTTAATTGTCTTATAAAAAAATTTGTTCAGAGTAAATTTGAACAATAAAATAGAAATACAAACAAAATTTTGTTTTCTTTTTTGTTCATGATCATTGTAATTTTCAGCCATATTGCACAGGACCAATAGAAAGAACATTGAAATTTTTGTGTTGTTGCTGATTGAATATTTCTGGATCTACAACAAGTTGAATCATCCACTATTTTTCATAAACTTGTACTGCAATAGTCTCTATAAACTTGCTCTTATATGTTAAATATTTAATGGAATTAGAGAATAAATAAATGTATAAATAATTAATTTACAAAAAAAAAAGCAAAATAAAAAAATAATTAGTATACTCCTATATGCTATATATTTAATGGGATTAGAGAATGAATAAATATGTAAATAATTAATTTAAAAAATAAAATAAAAAAATAATTAGTATTTTATTATAATTTAAAGTTGAAATGTTTAATGTATAGTATAGAAACTGTAGGAATGAAAAAATTTATTTTATGAATTTTAAGTTGTGAAATTTATTTTGATGTGTTTTCTTGATATTAATTATTATTTTGCATTTAAATTGATCTTTACTTTAAATTAGTTTAATGTTGGACTTTAATTATTTTATTTTATTAATATTGAGTCGTAGTATTTTTATTTGACTCTTATTTATTTTTTTTATTGTGCATTTTTCTTTTATTGAACTCTTCTATTTTCGGACTGGGCCTGGTAGAGTGTATTTTATTTTTCTTTTTGGGTCCAGCCCAACCCGTGAGCCTTCAACCTAGCCCACTAAATTCATCCCAAACGGCGTCGTTTGATCCAGCCATTAGGGCTTCTTCTTTTCTTCTCCTTCTTTCTCTTGCGCGCCGTTGTTCTTCTCCACCCCATTTTCGTTGTTTTCATCTCCTTCATCAATCTGTGCACCGCTGCTTCTCTTCTTCTCCTTCTTCATTTTATTTTGTTTCTTTCCTTTATTTTTTCACGTCGGGAAGCTGAGGGGCTCTTTTATGATGCTGCGCAGGGTGGCCTCATTCGATGGAGCCGCGAAGGGCATGCGACCGTATATCATCAACGGCGTTCCCGTGTGATCCACCGTATGCGATCTCCAGTGCCACGTATTCATGGGTTCCAACGATATACGGCCGTTGATGATCAACAGCTCAGCCACGAAAAGCCGTTGTGTCTACCGGTTTCGACGAAGAGTTTGCACCTTCCGCGACCGAAACAGTGTTGGGGAAGCACCCTCGTCGTTGTGTTTTGTACGTGACGGTGTTGTGTTGGGGAAGCACCCTCGTCGTTGCGTGACGGCGTTCGTGGCGTCGATGGAGCCGACGACCACCCTCGTCTTTTACACTTTTACACGGAATGTAAACGGAGTGTTAATCTTTTACACGGAAAAAAAAAACGGAATTAAAATTTACTGTAGCAATGTTATAGCCACTTATTATTATAGATAGATATAAGCAACAAGAATAATTAATACAAGATATAGTATATTTAGGAAGCCAGTAAAATTTTCTTGATCTGTGCAACGAAAGTATAATTACAAGAGTCATCGTACATAGGCAAATAAGTCATTGTTTTCTAATTATTCATCTTCTTACTGAAAAAGAAAGAAGTACGTACTGGGAAGTGATACGAATTTACCCCAAAGAAGTGTTAATATATATATATATTTAAAGACATAAAACGATCTCAAGAAAATTAGCTTTACAATTTCATTTGAATCACATAGGGACTAATTAGCTCAATAGGCTAGGCAAAACACGATCCACAATGAAGCCCCACTTTATAAATAAAAAATAAAAAATTTACTGAAAATACGATGGCCCTGTCTTTGTAAAAAGAAAAAGGCGAGGTGGCCATGTCACCCCCTTTAGTGGTGGGCACCAACCCACTGGTGTGGGTGATCGTTATCTCTATATTTTTAATAGGAATAATGTTATATACAGTTATTTTTATATAATCTTTATATATTTTATTAATATGATTGACTGTATTAAATTTTTTTATTACATCATCACTCAGATTAATAGAATGCACAAAAGAGTATACAAAAATAACTGCACATGCATGATGGAAGACAATCCCATCTACCCTTCAAGAAGTGTGCGTTTATTTGGTTATATCATGTCACTGTTAAATCCAGTTGCGTTTGAGAAGATGAGAGGAAATCACCTGTGAGTTTACTCTCAAGAGTGGCCCTGGCGCAAGCCTTGTAATGAGAATGGAGTAGTCATCGAGAACCCATTTTGAACTCACCACATTTGTAATTTAATGAAATTAATTCAATCAACTTCTAAGCAACAAGAAATTAATTTGTAGTGTACTTGCGCTTATATATATACAAATTGAATATTAGAGAAGCCAACGGTATGATGATGATTAATTTAAGTGACAGTAAACATCATATAAGTGACATAAAAAGAAAATAAAACGACACCCTTTAATGCAAAGAGAGGTTTATATAGACATCATGATCCTCCACGAAAATAAAATGACAGTAAATACCTCAAATACCTCTTCGCTATGAGCCAAGCATCTTCAACCGTCACAGTTTGTCCAAGTTTAGCTTTCTCTTTGTCTATGTAAGATGTTCGGAATTCCAAAATTATATTCGCAAAAGATATTAAATCCGCAACTGATCGCAAAGCAATAGCTATAAAATATAATATGCTGTGAAACAGCAGGCACTTTTTGTCTTCGTTGATCGCATGAGTGAAGAAGAACAAAGGGTCCACTGCTATTGCATACACACACGATGCCAGAAGTATTTCATTCCAGATTTTAAGGAACTCCCCATTTGGGTTTTGATATTTCTTGGTAAATGCCATTACCCTATTACCCTTTTTCCATAAATCTTGCTAAAACAGTGCTGCCCCTCGACGTCCTGACCACTGAGAAGAAATAAATAAATTAAGAACCAGAAGGTTAATTTGTAATTTGAGAGTCATGAAATATGATGTTTCCATGCATTTCGCTCTTCAAATAATGCAATAAAAAGGTTTATTAGAGCAAGTTTGGTTTCCCATATTTTATTGTAATAATTGTGCACACCGAAAGAAAAAAGTTTTAATTATAAATATTTAGTTGTGTATTTGATCACAAGTCGTATGATATATCAAGTTATTTTATAAATCTAGTTGCGTACCTATTTTATGTAATTAATTATGGCATTTTTAATACAAGTTATTTTAAGTCTAGGTAATTATTAATTATGTAATAATATAAAATTAATATTATATATCAATTTTTTAATAATTACATAAATTATATATCCTTTTTTACAAGTAAGAGGTAAATTTTATTAATATGAATGAAATAGGCAAAGCCTATGAATACAGGAGGTATACAAAAGAATGCCTAAAAACATTCTAAAATTGCTGAAGTAAAGATAAGAAATCATGAACATAGTTTCCATTAAGCATAATGGTTGAAAACCAGAGCAACAACGCGTGTACAAAAAAATTCTGACACTTTGTCATTGTGTGCTCCCTGTCTTCAAAGCACCGCGCATTCTTTTTTGGCTAAGTACACCACGTAATGCACAACAAAATCATCTTCCATACTGCCACCACCTTAGGACAACCTTGAATTTCCTTCCAACAAGCAAGTAAATCAACCACCCTCAATGGCATTACCCAAGCGATATCAACTCTTCCAAAGATCTCATTCCACAACACTCTTGTCACCTCACAATGCAATTGCAAGTGATCTAATAATTCTCTATGTTTCCTGCACAAATAGTACTAATCCATCACAATGACTCCCCTCTTCCTTAAATTGTCCACAATCAAAATATTTCTAAGAGCAACTGTCCATACAAAAAAAGCTACTTTGGAAGGCACGCGAGACCTCCAAATACTTTTCCACTAGAAGGGTACGTACGCATTGACTATAAACTTCTTGCTGCCAATGGACCTCCATTGTATCCTATCCCCCCCTGTGCTGTTACACTTCTTGTGAAATATATCAATATGAAAAATTCTAGAAATAGGACACTCAACTGGTGAGAACCAAGTGAAAATGCAAGCAGATCCACCATTCATCCGTGTTAACTGCAATACCATGGAGAGCCAAGAAGGTCCTTTCAAGAGAAAGCTCCCCACACCAAATGTTATGCCAAACCCTAATTCTGGTACCCTCTCCAACCACAAAATGAATATGGTTTTCAAAACATTACCAACTCCCTCCTAGTAAATTTCTACAAGCCCACGTAGGTCCTCAAGTTGCACACTCCCAATCCGCTTATCTAGATTCGAAAGCAAACTTTATTCCAATTAACAAGATGGAATTTTGTTTCCTCCCCCTCTCCACCCCACAAGAAAGCCCAAAATAACTTTGTGATCCTATTCACCACCCTTGTAGGCAACGGAACTAGACATAAAAAAATAGGTTGGAAGGTTAGATAAAATGCTCTTAATTAGAGTGAGTGGACCCCCTTTAGATAAATACAACTGCTTCCAACTAGCCAACCTTTTATCAACTTTCTCAATAACCCCATCCCAAACAGCTCTAGCTTTAAAGGTTGCCCCCAACGGAAGATTCAAATATTTCATAGGCAAAGAAGACGCTTTACAACCCAAGAGACTTGCTAGACTATTGATTCTAGGCACCACACCCACCACACCCACCACCACCATCTCATACTTACCAAGGTTCACCATAAGCCCTGACACAGCTTCAAAGCATAACAAGAGTGCTCGTAAAGCTTGAATTTGGATAAGATCCGCTTCATAAAAGTTTTGTCATATGCAAATTAGAAATGCGAGGTTATGATAAAGCCATTAGTACAATTACCCACCAAAAAATCGGCTATAAAACCTCCTTCAATAGTAATTCAGCATCGGTCCAAGTGCCTCCATAACAATAACAAAAAAAAAAAAAGAGACAACAGATCCCCTTGTCCCAATCCACGGGAACTGTTAAAAAATTTAGCAGGGGTGCCATTAACTAGCACTAAGAAGGAGCAGTAGCAACACAATGTCGAATCCATGAAACTCACCTATCACCAAATCCACACCTCCCGAGCAAATCAAGAGAAATTCTCAATTCACATGATCATACACTTTTTCCATGTTAAGCTTTCATAGAATGCCTAGTACTCCCTCCCTCAACCTATGATCCAAGCATTCGTTGGCAATGAGAACTAAATCAAGTAATTGTCTCCCTCGAAAAAATGCATTATGAGGCTTATAAATAATTTGTTCCATTACCAAGCTTAGCAGATTAGCAAGAACTTTTGAAATAATCTTGTATACCCCACTCACTAGGCTTATAAGGCAAAAATTCTCAATTTCTATATCCCCATGTTTCTTCAGTATTAGAGCAATGAATGTCGCATTGAGGCATTTCTCAAACTTTTTAAGGAGTGAAATTCTAGAAAAATGCGCATAACATCACATTTCACAATCTCCCAATAATCTTGATAGAATCCCTTCAAAAAGCCATCTAGACCCAACACTTTGTCATTAGCCATACCGCTACTGACCTTATAAATTCCATCTTCTTCAAAAGGTCTTTCGAACCAACTCGCACTCTACAAATCAACAGACTCAAAAAACAAATCATCAAGCTTCGGCCTCCAATAGGTCAGCTCCGTGAGAAGGTTCTCATAGTAATGCACAATATGGTTCTCTAATTTGGAGAGGGAAGAGAGCACCTGATTACCTGAATGGAGTGTCTCAATAGAATTATTGTGCTATGTGAATTAGCCACTTTATGGAAGAACTTTGTGCATTTATCACCTTCTTTTAACCAAAGGGCCCTAGATTTATGTCACCATGAGGTCTCCTCCATCAACAATACTCTCTCCAGTTTAGTCACAACCAAACTCGTCCTCAACAATAACTCCTCGAGGTGTCTCTTGTGTAATCTCGCCCCTCTAACTCATGTAGCTCCTCCATTAAGGTATTCTTTTGGTTGTCAATGCTGCCAAAGACTTCCAAATTCCACTTCTTTAAATCTTGGTTTAAAGCCTTAAGCTTACATGCAAGAATAAAATTGGGAGTACCCACGAATTGATAAGAAGACCACCAAGAACAAACCTTCTCAACAAAACCATCAGCTGCTAACCACTTTTCAAACTTAAAATACCAGCGTCCTCCATGAATACCTCCACATTCTAACAAAATAGGAAAATGATCCAAGCAAACATTGGGCAACCACTTCTGACACAGCTCCGGAAAGTGGGCCTCCATGAATGAGAGACGAGAAACCTATCCTGTCTCTACCAACCCCGACTATTGGACCATGTAAACTAACCCCCAAGGCCCCAACAAGGGGGAGATCAATGAGATTCAAATCAAATATGAACTCAAAGAACTTTTCCATGGTTAAGGAGTTGCAAAAATTCCCTGATAGCTCTAGGAAAGAGAGTGATATTGAAGTCCCCCATACACTATAGCACATCCCATAAACAATATTAACCTACCAACTCCTCCCATAGCCTTCTTCTATCTCTATCCATGATAGGCCCCTAGATGCTTACATAAGCCCACTCCCATCCATCTACCACATCTGTAAATAAACTACCTAGCGACCGAGAAAATCTCAACACACTCCTCTACCACCTCCACCACTCTTTTATCCCACGTTAAGAGAATGCCACCTGACTCACCTAGCCAAATGGGAAACAACCCACATACGAACACTCCCACAAACTATGAATGATTCTTCTACCAATGACCCACAATTTTGTTTCTTGAAAACACACTAGATCAACCTTCCACGTCCGTAATAATGAGCTTATTGCGATCATTAAGCCCCTACAAGTTCCAAGAGAGGATCTTAGGTTTCATGAGCAATGGTGACCCCCCTCCCTTTCAATCTGTCACTTCCGCCACTCCCCTACTTTGCTTTATAATTAATAGTACATTAGAGCCTTTTGAGTTCCATGCCTCTCTTTGTGGCAAACTTCAATCAACCATCTTCAATGGCAATAGAATGGCCTTGAACTGCTTTTCAAAACCTATACAAGAAACCCCAATGCAAGCTTGTTTCTCCTCAACCTTATTGAACACCCACTTCAAAATGAAACCTCTTAGAATTAGGATTAGGAGGGAGCATGCATAATGGTTTTGGTTCAGCAACCCCAACATAAAAGCACTCTCTGTTGTAGATAACAAACTACGGATCCAATTTATCTGGCACCTCCACAAAGAATGCCTCTTTATTCAGGTCCTTGCCCAACTCCATGTGACCTCCTTTGGATCACTCCTCTAGCTTTTTATGAGATTTCTAGTGTTTAGACACCGTTGGTAGGGGTAGTGGCCTCCAACATTACACTCTGTGATTTCCCAACCAAGGAAATGGGATAATCAAGTAGTCTCGTAGCCCCTTCTTCAACAACTTCAATCCTAGCGGTCTAGTCAATAGGGTTGTCGTTGTAGGTGTACCAATGACCACCTTTGGGCTAGTTTGTGTGGGTTCCGATATGTCTAGGGCTCAACAACCTTCAACAGGGTCACCTGAGTCTTCGTTGGCAACAATGGCTTGTACACACTCACCAATGGACCAGCCACAACCTGCATTCTTCTTCTCCAAATAGGGCCTATCTGATGTTTTGAAGAATGCATACCCATGGGCTAAAGCCCAACGCCTAGGCTTAGTCCCATTCCCTACCCCTTAGGCTAACCCAAAACCTTCTCCTTCCCTTTAGGTCAGCTAAGCTAACCTTGACCCTTTTGATCACGAGAGCTCGAAATGCCACTCCTATTATCTTCTACATTCAAGCCACAGGCTAGCCCAACCCCAAGCACAAGCCCACCCCATTTTTCTCCTTAATGCATTGTATTAGTGAATTAACTTTATCAATCATTTCATCCAATTGGCTCTTCATTACAATCAACACTCGATGCATCGTTTCCTCATTCAGACCAACAACAACGGCCTGCCACCCCCCTCTCATCTCTGAGCACCTACCAAAAACATTGCACCAAATGACCTTTGCAAACCTACCACTCCTAGTCCAACATGTTGATGAGGTAGCTCTGAAACCTACAATTGTTAGAATACCATCATGTAGGACTGAGTGTTGGAAGTGGCTACCATCATCACTGGCGGTAACAAATGAGTAGGAGCACATTCTCTTCTAGCTTCCTTCAATACCTCAGCTAGCTTCCTCAAGACCATTCCATCCCTATCCCCTGGTATGAAGACGAAACTCCAACGACCTCCTTCACCATACTCCACCAGTGCCATGTAATCGGAATTTAGAGCAATGTTGTGTAATGAATCCCCTTTCCCCTTCCCGATGAGTAGTGTCAAACTCTTTACTCCAGCCTTCAGATACTCCTCCAAAGTTTTAACAAACCATCGAACTGTATCTAGCCCCAAGCTCATATCTCTCACCACTTTCCATCCTTTCTCAGTTAAAAGCACATAGCGTCCATCCCTTATCACCTCAAACACCTTCAATTCGATTACAACATGTTTCGTAAAAGACATTTTCCTTCTAATACACTCAGAAACATGCCGTCGAACATCCGCAACCACCATCAGATATGCAAAGTTAACATACAGGATGGTAAGTGTACATAGAGAAAACTATTTCTACAAGTTGTAGACATGCAGCCCTTAACAATATTACACAAATTATATAGCCTATTGTTATAGTAATGAAAAATGAGTGAATGCATATTTACTCCAAGCAGAAACAATACTCGCCATATGAACTCTAATTGATTAACTATAGTCTGTATAAATAATAAAAATATGGTAAAAGTTAATAGTATCTTTTTTAAATTAAAGAATTATATCATTAACCTTATAAACAATAAGCTTTTCATTATATTAGATAAATGATAACACATATTGTAAGTTATAACTTTTAATTATTACTTATAATTGCATATTATTGTATTTTTATAGTGTCTGTAAGATAAATTTTATATTATAATTATTTACTTATATCATATGCTTGCTGATTGAGCTGAAATATTGCATAGTTTAGCTATTTAAAACCAATGTATTTTAAATTCTTCGTGACACTATTATTAGTTTTAGATAAAAAAAAATGGTTAATAAGCATAAATACGAGTTGTGATTTTTAATTGATTGATATCATGTTTATGCTTAATTTTATAACTATGATTTAATGGGACAATATTTCCTCACATATATAGTCTATTTTTATAATCTATTTTTTTCTTTTAATTTATTTTTGAGTGTTATTTTTCTTCTTTTTATTTTCAGCTTAAATAAAATTCAAATGGAATTCGGTTGGAACTTTCGACTAAAAGTGCATATTAATTGAGAAGAGAAGGAAGGAAGTGTACTTGGCAGCTGAAAAAAGATACTGAAGATGACTCTTCGGTGGTGACTTTCTTATCTTGATTGTTTATAAACACATGCGATGAAGAAAATGTTTTGCGGTGGACAAATACATGCAAAGTCAAAGTCTAAAAAGGGAGCTGAAACGTGAAGGCATGTAGGCTGGAAAAAAATAAAAAGAAGAAAGAAGGGAGGTGCCATGCATTACTTGGATTGGAGGTGAATCTATAGTGAAGAATGTCGTGCTTCACTTATGAAGTTGGTGGTGATTATTTGTGAGAAGTCGGCTGGAGTGAATTGGGATTGGAGGAGTTTGGCACCGACTTGAGGTAGCTATATATATATATTGCTGGACGGAGAGAAGAGATAGAAGAGTGGATGAGTAGAGAAGTGCATTACTTAAGTTTTCAACCAAGGGAGACGTGTAGGAGTGATGAGAGAAAATAGGTGCTTGATTGAATTGAAGAGAGAAATCGTTGCATGAGTTGAATATTAATTGGTTGGTGTGTAAAGAAAGAGAGGTGTCGTGATTGAAGGGGAGTGAAGAGTGAAAATCGGTGGTGATTGAAGTCGGCTGGAATGAATTGTGATTGGAGGAGGGAGTTTGCACCGACTTGAGGCAGTTATATATATATATATATATATTGCTGGACGTAAACCAGAGCGAGAGAGAAAGAGTTATGGTGGGTGCATGAGTAGAGGGAGCTGGGATATGATTAATTTTCATGTGAAGTGATAGTTAAGGGCAGGAGAGTCGATCGGTTGGGAATTAGATTGAAGGGGATGTCAGTTGGTTAGATTGGTATTGGGATTGGATTAACATGAGGAACGTGTGAATGATTGAAGAAGCAGAGTCGGTGTTGTGAAAAGGAGGAGGGAAAAAGGAGATAGAGGGCAGGTTACATGGGGGATAGAGGAGAGTTGAGGTGTGTTGGTCATGAGTAGAGAGGGAGAGAAGAGAGGGGTACGTGGTTGGAATTGAGAGAAGGGAGAAAAAGAAGTGTCGGTGTAGGGGTTGAAAGGAAGTGGCTGGAGTCATTTAATTGGCTGGGGCTTAATTTTCTGAGATGTGAAGTGGGGATTAAAGAAAGAGTCGGTCAGGATTTTATTTTTATTCTAGCTCTATTCTGGTACATGCAACGTGTGAGTGGAAGAAAGAAGTGTTGTGTGCTGGAATTGAAAAGGAGTGAGTTGGTTGGTACTGTGTGAGGTCGGTTGGAGAGAATTGATTTTACTGAGTAAATTTTCAGTGAGGGAGCTAGATGAAAAGGAGTGTTTTCGTTTGAGAGAAAGTTGGGAGTTAGTGGCAGCTCTCTCCCGTTTTCATTGTTGTATTTTTTGCAGCTTGCTTAGTTCCTTCTTAATGTTTTGTAGTTCAGACTATTAATCGATTGGATTCCAAATTTTATTGTTTTTAAATTGTTGCCTAGTATTTCTTGTGTTTTATTTTAGTTTTCTAATGAATAATATTTATGTGATTTCTATAGTACTTGTAATAAATATGTTTGGCTAAATTTTAATACTAAGGTGAGAGGTGAAGTTTAATGATTTAAATATTGTTTTCGGATCCACGTAAAATTTATTATGCGAGCTTGATCGATTGAAGGATTTTATTATAGGATATTTTGATTATCTATATACTCATCTTGATTCATTGTGATTTTCGATACAGTGAATGCTTGAGGAATCCCTGTGGTATTCAAATAAATTTGTGAATGTTTTAATCATCAATCGTTCACGCTCAATCATAAGCAATTATTTTTCTTGATCTTAAATGCTAAATTTTCCAATTAAACGGAATCATTATTCTAGTTTAATTGAAGTAAATCAATCGGAAACAATATCATAAATTATTAGACGGATCCTCAAAACCTTAGTCTTTCTCTATGTCAATTCATTTTATCATTTTAGTTTGATTCAGTTATTCTATCAATCTTCATGTGATTGCACGGTTCTTTTAATAATTTCGTTTCATCATTGAATTTATTTTCTTTATCACAAAAGTCAATCCCTGTGGATTCGATCCTGTAAGATACTACAACACTTGTATACTTGCAGGTAAAACTACACTAAATTTTTGGTTCATTAATTTGAGTCAAAGTTTAGACGTAACAAGTTTTTGGCGCCGTTGCAGGGGATTGCAACCTGTGATAATAAAAAATAAAAATAAAAAAAAGGAAAAAAAATTTAGTAATCTTTTGCTAATTTTCTCATTTTCTTTTTGCAGATACGATTTTTTTTTTTATTTTGACGGGAAAAAGATCAAGTTACATTGCTTCCATATTCATATCATTTGGTAATCTCGTTCCAAAAAAAAAAATTTACTTTCTTGCTTGTTTTACTTTTTTTTTTTTTTTTTAGTTTTTGAATGTGCTTGATCCTCTATGATGAATGATCTCATGGCAACATGATCAAACGGGTAGATTGAGAAGAGAGGAAATTATTTTAAAAGAATTGGTTGATAAGTTGGGCATACCGTACTACTTTTAAAATCCCGATTAGTATGTCCACATATCGATTCGTTTTTGGAAAGGCATGTCACTTGCCTATGGAATTGGAACACAAAGCTTATTGGGCAATCAAGCAATTTAATTTTGATGTGGATAAAGCTTGCTCTCTTCAATCCCGATGGATCAGCCCCTTTGTTGTAAAAACTGTTTATCCTTTTGGGGCTATTGAGATAGAAAATCCAGAAAATGGTAATGTTTTTAAAGTTAATGGACAAAAGTTGAAACCATTTTTGGATGATTTTACTCCAGAGGTTGAGTCAACTACTCTGGAGGATCCTGCTTATCAGAATTAATTTCTGATTCCTCATTGTATATACTGTATTTGTTTGTTTTGTTTTTCTTTCTTTCATTTTTTTTTTTTTGTGTCTTTTAACTTTGACAGAAATCTACTCCTTGTGTGCACTCGAGTATCTCAGGTGAATTCTTTCCTCTCTGTTTAATCATTTTCGTCTCAATATATGTTCTACAGTGTTTATCTTGCTCCAATTCATGTCTGTATAGCATACATCATCAAACATTCAATTGCCGAACATTGAGGACAATGTCACATTTAGTTGGGGGGAGGGTTTTCTGTTAAAAATGTGTTAGTACCAAAAAAATAATAATAATAAAAAAAATAAACATAAAAAAATAATAAATAAAAAAAATAAATAAATAAATAAAAATTTGTGAGGTGCATTGAAACATAAATGATTAACACACACTCCTGGCATGTTTGTTAGATTTGAGTATCTTGGTGGAGTAGTTGAGCGGAATTATTTTGTGAAGATTTATTTTCAACCTTAACCATAGAACATGACTTATGATGCCTCATATTTTATTGAGAGTGACTTGAAACACTGGGATGCGATATTTACAAAAATGAGAATTAGTATAATTTATATAGAATGAAGGGCAAGTTTGATTATTTTTGTTTGAATTTCGAGCTCTATGCAATGTTCATCTCAATTAATTTTTACTATTTTGCTCAAGAATTAGCAAAAAGCTAGTTGGGGGGTGTGATTGAGCTGAAATATTGCATAGTTTAGCTATTTAAAATCAATGTATTTTAAATTCTTCGTGACACTATTATTAGTTTTAGATAAAACAAAATAGTTAATAAGCATAAATACGAGTTGTGATTTTTAATTGATTGATATCATGTTTATGCTTAATTTTATAACTATGATTTAATGGGACAATATTTTCTTACATATATAGTCTATTTTTATAATCTATTTTTTTCTTTTAATTTATTTTTGAGTGTTATTTTTCTTCTTTTTATTTTCAGCTTAAATAAAATTCAAATGGAATTCGGTTGGAACTTTCGACTAAAAGTGCATATTAATTGAGAAGAGAATGAAGGAAGTGTACTTGGCAGCTGAAAAAAGATACTGAAGATGACTCTTCGGTGGTGACTTTCTTATCTTGATTGTTTATAAACACATGCGATGAAGAAAATGTTTTGCGGTGGACAAATACATGCAAAGTCAAAGTCTAAAAAGGGAGCTGAAACGTTAAGGCATGTGGGCTGGAAAAAAATAAAAAAAGAAAGAAGGGATGTGCCGTGCGTTACTTGGATTGAAGGTGAATCTATAGTGAAGAATGTCGTGCTTGACTTATGAAGTTGGTGGTGATTATTTGTGAGAAGTCAGCTGGAGTGAATTGGGATTGGAGGAGTTTGGCATCGACTTGAGGCAACTATATATATATATATTGCTGGACAGAGAGAAGAGATAGGAGAGTAGCTGCTTGATTGAATTGAAGAGAGAAATCGGTGCATGAGTTGAATATTAGTTGGTTGGTGTGTAAAGAAAGAGAGGTGCCGTGATTGAAGGGGAGTGAAGAGTGAAAATCGGTGGTGATTGAAGTCGGCTGGAATGAATTGTGATTGGAGGAGGGAGTTTGCACCGACTTGAGGAAGCTATATATATATATATATTGCTGGACGTAAACCAGAGCGAGAGAGAGAGAGTTATGGTGGGTGTATGATTCGAGGGAGCTAGGATATGATTAATTTTCACATGAAGTGATAGTTAAGGGCAGGAGAGTCGGTCGGTTGGGAATTAGATTGAAGGGGATGTTGGTTGGTTAGATTGGTATTGGGATTGGATTAACGTGAGGAACGTGTCATTGATTGAAGAAGCAGAGTCAGTGATGTGAAAAGGAGGAGGGAAAAAGGAGATAGAGGGCAGGTTACATGGGGGATAGAGGAGAGTTGAGGTGTGTTGGTCGTGAGTAGAGAGGGAGAGAAGAGAGGGGTACGTGGTTGGAATTGAGAGAAGAGAGAAAAAGAAGTGTCGGTGCAGGGGTTGAAAGGAAGTGGCTGGAGTCATTTAATTGGCTGGGGTTTAATTTTCTGAGATGTGAAGTGGGGATTAAAGAAAGAGTCGGTCAGGATTTTATTTTTATTCTAGCTCTATTCTGGTACGTGCAACGTGTGAGTGGAAGAAGGAAGTGTTGTGTGCTGGAAGTGTAAAGGAGTGAGTCGGTTGGTACTGTGTGAGGTCGGTTGGAGAGAATTGATTTTGCTGAGTAAATTTTCAGTGAGGGAGCTGGATGAACAGGAGTGTTTTCGTTTGAGAGAAAGTTGGGAGTTAGTGGCAGCTCTCTTCCATTTTCATTGTTGTATTTTTCGCAGCTTGCTTAGTTCCTTTTTAATGTTTTGTAGTTCAGACTATTAATCGATTGGATTCCAAATTTTATTGTTTTTAAATTGTTGCCTAATATTTCTTGTATTTTATTTTAGTTTTCTAATGAATAATATTTATGTGATTTCTATAGTACTTGTAATAAATATGTTTGGCTAAATTTTAATACTAAGGTGAGAGGTGAAGTTTAATGATTTAAATATTATTTTCGAATCCACGTAAAATTTATTCTGCGAGCTTGATCGATTGAAGGATTTTATTATTGGATATTTTGATTATCTATATACTCATCTTGATTCATTGTGATTTTCGATACAGTGAATGCTTGAGGAATCCCTGTGGTATTCAAATAGATTTGTGAATGTTTTAATCATCAATCGTTTACGCTCAATCATAAGCAACTATTTTTCTTGATCTTAAATGCTAAATCTTCCAATTAAATGGAATCATTATTCTAGTTTAATTGAAGTAAATCGATTGGAAACAATATCATAAATTATTAGACGGATCCTCGAAACCTTAGTCTTTCTCCATATCAATTCATTTTATCATTTTAGTTTGATTCAGTTATTTTATCAATCTTCATGTGATTGCATGTTTCTTTTAATAATTTCGTTTCATCATCTGAATTTATTTTCTTTATCACAAAAGTCAATCCTTGTGGATTCAATCCTGTAAGATACTACAACACCTGTATATTTGCAGGTAAAACTGCACTAAATTTTAGGTTCATTAATTTGAGTCAAAGTTTAGGCGCAACACTTGCAATACACTTAAATATATATATATATATATATATATAATATCTTGCAATGTATGCTATAATATATCCATAACTTATATTTTGTTTATTTTTTGTCATGTTTGAGCTGAATTCAAACAACATTAATAGTTAGCAAGCTGAGTTCAAAAAAGGATATTCAAGTTTTATTCAAGTCGAGCTGAATTTGAGTGAGTAAACATAATAATCAAGCTCGAGCACCATTGATCAATTTCGGCTTGAGTCATTTGCAGCCCTAAGTAAACACTATGTGATGTACTAGTTTCTTAAAAGGAAGAGATGTAGAAGTAGTACCATATCATTTATTTGATAAACAAGTGGGGGATTCCTATACCTATTTTCCTAAACCATTTGAATTTGCTCATTTTATTTATGTCTGAAGATTAATAAACTTATGCCTGTGTTACATGATTGCATATACTTCATGTGATATATTATATGTAGTCCTAAACCGTGATTGCTAATGATTTTAAAATTATAGATCATAGCTTGTGAAAAATAAGCTATTAAATATTGACTGCAATGATTTGTCTTGATCATGGAAGTAGTCACTACAACAAAAATATCATTTAGTGATGCTTTGGAATTGGTGATAGTCCCCAAACCATCACAAAAAATCAGTTTTCGTGACAGTTTATACAAAAAATCAACTCTTCTAAAGATCCCATTCCACAACACTCTTGTCACCTCACAATGCAATTGCAAGTGATCCAATAATTCTCTATGTTTATTGCACAAATAGCACCAATCCATCACAATGACTCCCCCTCTTCCTTAAGTTGTCTGCAGTCAAAATATTCCCCAGAGTAACTGTCCATACAAAAAAAGCTACTTTGGAAGGCACGCGAGACCTCCAAATACTTTTCCATGGGAAAGGTACATTACCTTGTGATGCCAGTATTTTGTAATACGCATTGACTATAAACTTCTTGCTGCCAATGGACCTCCACTGCATCCTATCCCCCTTGTGCTGTTATACTTCTTGTCAAGTATATCAATTTGAGAAATTCTGTAATGGTATGGAATGCCTAATCATGATTATCCGTATTAAATAGGACATTCCACTGGTGAGAACCATGAGAAAATGCAAGCAGATCCACCATAGATGCATCCTTGTTAACTGCAATACTATAGAGAGCTGGGAAGGTCCTTTCAAGAGCATGCTCCCCACAACAAATATTATGCCAAAACCTAATTCTGGTACCCTCTCCAACCACAAAATGAATATGGTTTTCAAAACACTACCAAACCCCTCCTAGTAAATTTCTACAAACCCATGCCATACCCCCTACAATGGAGCCCCAACCCCCCCCCCCCCCGGGGAAGCACTTATGTGTAGAAAGTAAATAACTTCCTTCCACAACAAATCCCCCTCCAAGTGGTACGTTTATATCCATTTCCCCAAAAGAGCTTTATCGCAGGTCCTCAAGTTGCATACTGCCAATCCACTTATCTAGATTCGGAAGCAAACTTTATTCCAATTAACAAGATGGAATTTTGTTTCCTCCCCCTCTCCACCCCACAAGAAAGCCCAAAATAACTTCTCGATCCTATTCGCCACCCTTGTAGGCAATGGAACTAGACGTAAAAAAATATGTCAGAAGGTTAAATAAAGTGCTCTTAATTAGAGTGAGTCAACCCACTTTTGATAAATACAACCGCTTCCAAACAGCCAACCTTTTCTCAACTTTCTCAATAACCCCATCCCAAATAGCTCTAGCTTTGAAGGTTGCCCTCAATGGAAGATCCAAATATTTCATAGGCAAAGAAGACACTTTACAACCCAAGAGACTTGCCAAACTATTGATTCTAGGCACCACACCCACCGCCACCATCTCATACTTACCAAGGTTTATAATAAGCCCTGACACGGCTTCAAAGCATAACAAAAGTGCTCGTAAAGCTTGAGTTTGGACAAGATCCACTTCATAAAAGTTTTGTCAAATGAAAATAAGAGATGTGAGGTAATGATAGAGTCATTAGTACCATTACCCACCAAAAACTCGGCTATAAAACCTCCTTCAATAGCAACCGTTAGCATCCAACCAAGTGCCTCCATAACAATAACAAAAAGAAAATGAGACAACGGATCCCCTTATCCCAATCCATGGGAACTGTTAAAATATCCAAATGGGGTGCCATTAACTAGCACTAAGAAGGAGCAGTAGTAACACAATGTCAAATCCCTGAAATCCACCTATCACCAAATCCACACTTTCTAAGCAAATAAAAGAGAAATTCTCAATTTATATGGTCATATGCTTTTTCCAAGTCAAGCTTGCATAGAATGCCTGGTACTCCCTCCTTCAACCTATGATCCAAGCACTCATTGGCAATGAGAACTAAATCAAGTATTTGTCTCCCTTGGAAAAATGCATTATGAGGCTTAGAAATAATTTGTTCCATTACCAAGCTTAACCGATTAGCAAGAACTTTCGAAATAATCTTGTATACCCCACTCACAAGGCTTATAAGGCAAAAATTCTCAATTTTTGTATCCCCATGTTTCTTCAATATGAGAGCAATGAATGTCGCATTGAGGCATTTCTCAAACTTTTTGAGGAGTGGAATTCAAGAAAAACCCACATAACATCATATTTCACAATCTCCTAACAATCTTGAAAGAATCCCTTCAGAAAGCCATCCGGACCCGGCACTTTGTCATTAGCCATACCGCTAATGACCTTATAAATTCCATCTTCTTCAAAAGGTCTTTCAAACCAGCTTGCACTCTACAAATCAACAGACTCAAAAAACAAATCATCGAGCTTCAGCCACCAACAGGTCGACTCCATGAGAAGGTTCTCATAATAATGCACAATATGGTTCTCTAATTTGGAGAGGGAAGAGAGCACCTGATTACCTGAATGAAGTGTCTCAATAGAATTATTGCACCTATGTGAATTAGCCACTTTTATGGAAAAACGTTGTGCAGTTATCACCTTCTTTTAAGCAAAGGGCCCTGGATTTTTATCGCCATGAGCTCCTCCATCAACAATTGTCTCTCTAGTTTAGTCACAACCAAACTCTTCCTCATCAATAACTCCTCCGAGGTGTCTCTTGTGTAATCTCGCCCCTCTAACTCATGTAGCTCCTCCATTAAGGTATTCTTCTAGTTGTCAATGCTACCAAAGACTTCCAAGTTCCACTTCTTTAAATCTTGGTTAAGAGCTTTAAGCTTACATGCAAGAATAAAAATGGGAGTACCCCTAAATTGATAAGAAGACCACCAAGAACAAACCTTCTCAACAAAACCATCAGCTGCTAACCACTTTTCAAACTTAAAATACCGGCATCCCCCATGAATACCTCACATTCTAACAAAATAGGAAAATGATCCAAGCAAACACAGGGCAACCACTTCTAACACAGCTTCGGAAAGTGGGCCTCCCTCAAAGGAGAGACAAGAAACCTGAGTCATTTCACCCAACTGGCTCTTCATTATAATCAACACTTAATGCATCGTTTCCTCATTTAGACCAACAACACCCCTGCCACCACCCTCGTATCTCTGAGCACCTGCCAAAAATGTCTCACCACCTGACCTTTGCAAACCTACCACTCCTAGTCCAACATGTTCACGGGCTAGCCCCAAAACTTGCAATTGTTGGAATACCTTCCTATACAACCGAGTGTTGGAAGTAGCTATCGTCATCACTGATGGTAACAAATGATGCACATGGAACTTACCTAGGCTGCTAATCAGCTAACCAACTACATGGGCACTGCTTACATTCTCTCCAATTTGGCAGCTCTCCTTGCAGATACTTATATTGGTAGATTCAAAACTGTTGTCTTTGTTGGAAGCCTCGAGTTTTTGGTATGCTTAATTACAAATCCTATATCCATCTTCATTGGCATCAAATATCTAAGCCGTATACTTCTGTCAAAACTCCTCACTTCTCTTTGAGTTGTGGAATGCTATAACAAAGCTTTTTAAAGGGAGAGGTTACAAGGGGGGAAAGAATTCGTTAGACTTCCCATGCTCTATAATTTGAAGTATATTATATTACAATATATTATATATATTATAGTCTATTATAATAGTATAATATACAATATAATATAGTTTCTTATAATAGTATAATGTACATACATATAATATAGTATAGTTTAATAGTATAATATACATATAACATACTATAGTACATAATATATGTAAAGTACAAAATATATATGTTTTCATAATATAGGTATAAATTAGTAATATATATTATTATATATAAGTATATATATAATATTATTCAATATGATGATTCAAGTCTATACATGTGGCAATGTTCACACGTCAACTTTCAACGTTCAAACATTTACCATAACGTTTGCACGTCATCGACGGTTTCTTTTTACATTCGAACGTCAATGACGGTTTCTATTAACGTTCAAATGTTAGTGGTATCAACGTTCAAACGTTAAATGTATATAAATAGAAACTGAAGGCTAAAATCGCATTTTCACTTTTTTCTCAACGATGGTTTCGCACTCTACCATTCTCACCGCTGTCGCTGTCGTCAAGCACCACAAGGTCAAATGTTCCCTACCATAAGGTCAAACATGGTATAGCTGCTCACTCAAATCATCTTCCAGTATTCTTGCAAATTTATGAAGCTGACTTTCAAAGAGAAGGGAAGAGACCCTTTAGGTTTGAAATAATTTGGGTTGGAAATAAGGACTGAGTGATACTTAAATCATGGTAGTGTCATGTAGGAAGGGATTATATGCATGGGGTTATAGACATAAATTGGATTTGTGGAACAAAAATTCATTTGAAAATATTTATCAGAACCTTAAGAAAGCAAGAGCCAAGTTGAATATGGCTCTTATGGAAGACCCTTAACTTCAAAATGTGAATTTGCAAAAGGAGATCAGAGGAGAGGTACAACATTGGCTTCAAAAGGAAGAAATTATATGGAGATAGAGATCTAAACCTCTTTGATCTAAGGAGGGTGACCTTAATACAAAATACTTTCATAGGAGAGGGACCCTGGCATGTACAGGAAGCTCAAGACAAGGTCATTGTGGACTATTTTCAAAACTTATTCTGGGCTCCTATTCAGAGTGACAATGTGGAGTTCTTGGGTAGATTACAAGGCAAAGTTACTGATGAAATGAACCAGCTGCTATCATAAAGACTCATAGAACTTGATATTATCGATGCCCTTAAGCAAATGAACCCTACCAAAGCACCAAGTCATGATGGGATGGCCCCTCTCCTTTACCAAAAGTATTGGCATATTGTGGAAAAGTCAGTGACAAAAGCTGCTCTCAATTTTGGTCAATTCCCTCAGCCCATTAATCATACATTTATTGCATTGGTCCCTAAAAAGAAAAATCCAGTTTCTATTAATGATTACAGACCAACAATCCTTTATAATGTTATCTATAAGATTATCTCAAAGTGGCTACCAATTGGCTTAAGGGCATTCTACCTTATGTAATTTCCCTTTCTCAGAGTGCTTTTGTTCTCGGGCACTTAATTACTGATAATGTCCTTGTTGCTCATGAAATTGTTCATATGTTTAGGAAACAAAGAAAGGGTAGAGATAAGTTGGACACGAGCAAAGCATATGACAGAATTAGCTGGTCTTTCCTTAAAGCCACTATGGTGAAAATGGGATTTAGTATTCATTGGGTCAAACTTATCATGTTTTGTGTTAAATATGTCACCTTATCTATCTTGATAAATGGGGAGCCTAAGGGTCCCATTATTCCTACTCAAGGGCTAAAGTAGGGGGATCCTCTCTCCCTATACTTGTTCTTACTTTGCATAGAAGGCCTTGCTTGCCTTCTTCAACAAGTTGAAGCTGCTAATCAACTCAAATGCATTCAAGTATGTAGAGGGGCACCTTGGGTTAATAATCTAATATTTGCATATAACTTTGTTTTTTTTTTTTTTTTGTAAAGCTAACACGTAGGAGAATCTGATGATTCAACAGCTTCTTGGAATATATGAACAAGCTTTAAGCCAACAAATTAATAGATCTAAGACAACAATGGTTTTTAGCAAAAATTTCCAAACCAATAGACAAGATGAGCTTCTAGCATTGTGGGGAGTACAGTACAATAGCATCAACAATATGATAAATACTTGGGATTACCATTTTGTTATTAGGCATGCAAAAAATCAAGTGTGCTCTAAGATTAAACATTAAGTATGGCAGAAATTAAGGTGTTGGAAAGAAAAGTTGTCACAAGGTGGGAAGGAAATCTTGATAAAGGCAGTGCAAATTTCAATCCTCACTTACACCATGAGCTGCTTCCAGCTACCAGATGGTTTTTGCAAGGAGCTGGAGAGAATGATGGCAAAATTCTAGTGGGGTTTACGAAAATGAGGAGAACAAGATCCATTAGGTCAGTTGGAGAAAGATGTGACTGAAAGGCCAATGGATGGATGGGTTTTAGAGTTCTCGAGCTATCTAATATGGCTCTCTTGGCCAAACATGGCTGGAGAATTATGACTGCGCAGTTCATTCTTCTACATAAGATTTATAAAGCAAAATTTTTTCCCAAGACTGATTTTCTAAATGCTAAGTTGGGTCAATCCCCATCGTATGCTTGGAGAGGTATCTAGGGTTCCAAGAAACACATGAAGATGGGCTGTAGATGGAGGGTGGGGACTACAGTAAAATTAATGTGTGGACTGATTATTGAGTCCTAAATCATAAGCTACAGAAAAAATGTGTTCATGGGGTTGAGTTAGATGCTAATTAGAAGGTTGATTCCCTTATTGATCAGACCACTAGGTGGTGAGACGTGGAGAAAGTAAACTAGTTGCTCCCAGTTTCTACTGCAATAGAAGTGTTCAAAATTCCAATTAGTTTTGGAGTATACCTTGACAAATTAATTTGGAAGCCAAAAAAGAATGGGGAATTTAGTGTCAAGAGTGCTTATAAGTTCTTCAGAGTGTTGGAGCATGAAGCTAGACAAGCTAAGTCCTTCACTACTGCAAACCAAAAGAAAATATGGAAAGGGATATAAATGCACCACATCCCTAACAAGATTAAGGTGTTTATGTGGCATGCTCGCAAGAATGGACTTCCTACAAAATTCAATTTCTATGTAGTTTTTGTGGTACTACAGCAGAATATGTGGTTCACACCCTTTGCAAATGTCCCAGACTAAGACAGTGTTGGGAAAGTAATGAGCTATGGTATCTATTAGAAGTAAATTTCACTGGCTTTGATGATCTTGTCTGTTTTGTTTAGCCATCTAGTAGAGAAAGTTTCACTTATGGCATAGGGGTTCTGGTATGGTAGAAATCAAAAACTTTTTTAGGACAAAGAGGTGTTTCCTACTATTTTTGCTCACAATGCCCTTTCGTTAGGGTCAGATTTTAAAGATAGTAGAGGAGTGAATAAGAGGTCATATGGAATTTGGATGCCACCACCTTCTCTTAAGCTGAATGTAGATGGTGCTCTCTTCTAAGATCTAAAAAGAGCAAGCACAAGTGCAATCCTCAGAGATGACAAAGGTGATGTACTTTTTGCTTCTAGTATGAAGGAAAAGGGTGTAACAAATCCTCTTGAGATTGAGTTATTGGCCATTTTAAGGGGACTTCACTATGCATACACAGATGCATCAACAAGTTAATCATTGAGAGTGATTCTTTGATTATGGTAATCCAGACTATTCAAGAAGAGTGAGTTTCCTTGTCACTACTAGGTAACTTGGTGAAAGATATCTAAGGGCTTATGCATATGTTCCCTCAGTTCAATATACAACAAGTTGGACATCTTGGTAATGAAGGGGTGGATAAGCTAGCAATGTATGCTTGGCATATTGAGGACCTGAGTGTGTGGGAAGGGTTTATACCCAATTGTGTTAGGTCTGTTGTTTGGGTTGATAAACATGGGCTGTAATGTTTCTAATTCAATTTAATGAAAGTCTTTCTTATAAAAAATGTACATTATTTTATAACAATTAGCATATACTATTATTAAATTTAACTAACTATATAAGTTATAGTTATGTAAGATATGTATGATGAATGTATAGAAAGTACATATATTTTTATAATGCTTGTACAATATTGGTGGCAAAGTCGGATAGCAAAGTTGAAGTTGGAGTTGGAGTCGGAGTCGACATGTCAGAACGGAGTGGAGTTGGTGTCGAAGTTAGATTTAGTCTTCACACTTAGCCGTACTCTAGATCTTGGCACCACCACACCCCCCCCCCCCCCCCCCCCCCCAACTTGTGCTGAACACCTCTCCCCCCATCTCTATTTCACTCCACTCTCAACCACATGCGCTATGATCTTCCATCATCACTATTGGTCACGTTGCCTCACATAGTGATGCCATGCACTGCCGTAATGCCTAACCACTAGTAACCTCTCCGCCATGCGAGAGCTCTCACCTCCACCCTCTCAATTTTTCTCTTCCCCTCCCTTAATTTCTCTCACATTTCCCTCAGCCATGGCCGCAGCACGAGCAACCACCGTCTCTCTCTGTATCATGCTCTCTCTCTCTCTCTCTCTCTCTCTCTCTCTCTCTCTCTCTCTCTCTCTCTCTCTCTCTCTCTCTCTCTCTCTCTCTCAAAGCACAAAGCTTGTGGGTTGAAAAGCCCTACAGCTACTGATAGACTGTCGTGACTCACCATCCAATGTCAGCCAAAGTGGGCTCCTCCCTCTCTCAACCTCTGTCTCTGCCATACTCAATCCCTCTTGTGTCTTCTATCACTCTATCTTCACCATTCTCTATCCCTTTGTCTCCACCACTCTCCATCCCTCTTGTGCCTTTGTGTCTTTGTCTCTGCAACACACACGGATTATCTCTCTATCTCTCTCAGCTTGAGATACCCATGCCACCACCCTTAGGACCACCATGCCACCCACTAACGGGAGTGACCATAACTAGCAATAGAGCTCAGGACACCTCGATCATCTAGACATTCTACCTCCGCACCTAAATCATGATCCTAAGTCAAGATGGGGTATTATCAATGGAACTCTTCTTGTAATGGCTTGATCCTGAAGGCATCAAAGAGTTACTTCTTATCACAAAAATCATATCTCACAATATAGACATAGACTCCAAATTCTCAATGACGCATAGGACTCTCTCTTTCAAATCAACTACCCAAATATAATCATTCTAAACACTACAAAATCTCAAAATAAATATCAACTTTCCAATATACTAAGTCGACAAAGCAAAACAAAACCAACTCTCATAACAGTGCCAATAGAAATTCGATCATCACCTATAAAATAGTCAAACTTAACTTTCTTAAATTTCCGGTTGAAATGTATTTCAATACCTAAACTCGAAATGCCAACATTAACCTATTTTAATCTTTCAAAGAAACCTAAAATTTTCTTAACCCTAAAATACCATCACTTACTAAATTTATCGAATCTCGAAAAACAACTTAAATTCATTTCAAAAATTAACTTAGTCATATTTAAAACTCATATCTTTATAAATTATTATTGAAATCAAAATTTAATACTACGAACATGTAATGTAGTAGGAAATCGTAATTCTCTTAAACAATAGTAGCTCGTAAAATATCCATGATAATACTTATATTAAAAATCAATGTAAACTATTAATCAATATCTAATTTAAAACTATCAAATATTTATTTCTATATAATAGGCTTAAAGTTTTTAAAACAAAAGATTAAATGCTTACAATTTACTACCAAATCTAGTTGTAAAATTTAATGCTAGATCATATAATTAAAACCTTGAAATATTTTCTATGAAATCAACTCATCTAAAATATTTCAACAGTTTCTGAAATATAATAGCCAATCTATACTTTTAATTTACAACCTAACAAAACAATTATATCAAATTTAAATAATATAGATAGCAAAACTCATTTAGTAAGATAGACTTAAATCGATTTTAAAGTATTTTAAATTAAAATATTATTATTTAGTACTGCACGTGCTCTTTGTGGTAGCAAACAACAAATACACGAAATAAAAAAAATGAACCTTGAACCAAAACTGTGCAGTGCAGAGACAAACTCACCGACAAAGGATGAGAGGCGCGATGGGATAGTGAGCTGGGCAGAGGTTGACGGTGGCATGGCACTGGACGAGAGAGAGAGAGAGAGAGAGAGAGAGAGAGAGAGAGAGAGAGAGAGAGAGAGAGAGAGAGAGAGAGAGAGAGAGAGAGAGAGAATGATGAGCGAGAGAGAACAGAGAGCGAGAGAGTGAACACGGCGTGACGGAGAGTGAGATGTTACTGAAAAAGCGGTGGCGGCAAATCATGGAGTGGCATGTGGGTGGCGGAAGGGTTGCTGGTCGGCATCATTAAGCTTCATCAACGTGTCACGGGGTTGCAGAACTGAGGTGGGGAAAATTGGTTTTATTGCTTTGTTTTGGGGGTCAAAAACAGGGGACATGCAGTGGCTTGAACGGTGGCTTGATGGTGTAGGGGCAGCACGGTGGAGGAATTCTTTGTTGCACCGAGGATGAGCGAAAACTTCTGTGGTGGTCTTGCAGGCCGTTGGGTTGTGGGGAAGAAACCGAGAGAGGGAGGAGGCGTGAAGGAGGCTCACGGTGTCGCAGCATGGGGTGGTTCAGTGGTGAGTGATTGACGGTGCTTGAACACGGCTGGGCTTCATGGATGTACTGGTGGCTTCCGTCGAGAAGATTGGTGGGTATCTCGGGTTCACATCGGCAGCAACTGGTTCGTGGTGGTTGGATGGTGTTGTTTCCAGGTGCCTTGCGACTTGGTGCTGAGAAGATAGATAAATAGAGATAGTGAGCATCGATCTAGATGGTGAAGTGTATTGAGAAACTGAAATGCCTGGTATCGAAGAAGCGCATGGGTAAGAGAAAAAAAATAAAAAGGAAGGTGTTTACTTGCATGGAGGAGCGGTTACCATGCAGTTGCCATGCTTGATGCGGGAAACTTCTTGTACAAAGGGAGGAGCGGATGAGTGGGAAATAAAAATAAAAACTTGGGAGCGAGTGACGGGAAGGTGTAACCGTTGGGTGGTTGTGCGGTGATGATCAGTTGCACAAAAACAAAAACTGTGTAAGGTGGTGAGACGTCAGACGTGGGTCTTCATGGTGAGAGAAAGTGCTGAATGAAGTGTGATCTTAAGTCTATGGTTACCTATGCATACATGTTGGAAACCTAATGAAAGAGACAGTAGAGATCAACGTGCATGAATAGGATACAAACACATTTATATATATATATATATATATTTTGGCCAAGTTTCCAAACTTTCCAATGGGTCTATTCTCTAATTCCATAATAATCCAACATGTCCCAAAACTTTTAACCTAAATAAAATAATAGTTCATGAGCTCGGGCTGGGTGTTACACTTCTGGTCACTTGGGAACATATTAAACAGCGTGACATTCCCTGGATTTTCATTTGGCAAAAATGGGCTCAAGCAAGATGGTGACGCTCTTAGATCTACTTTGTTGCCTCTAACGAAGGTTAGAGAATGACTGATCCATTATGAGCTAGGCGTAGAACTAGGCATCGTTTGTTATAAAGCCACACGCATGATCATTATCCATGGTGTGACGAGAGAAGTCAGAGTGTGCGGATGGTCCATAGGGGATACCATGGTGCATACCTTAATTTCAAAATGAATGCTTTCATAATAAAAATGTGATTTTCAGGTGTGGGGTGTCTTGTACGAGAACCAGGTATAATGTTGTGTTTGAAAAAATGTTAAATGTTGTAATTCCTTTAAATTCCTACTTTCCATAATTTCACATTTTCGAGTGTTAGTTTTAATTCCACTTATGGAGATTTTATAAAATCTCACTGTGGTGTTCCTACTTGTAGTTCTGCTTTGTGGAAATATAGACTTTGATGCAGAGGAGGGTTATGAGCATGAGGTTCAGCTCCGCTTGAGGAATGAAGATTTGGAGCCTTTTTCCCCTTTTGTTGTGTTGTTATTTAGGTTAATTTGATTTGGATGACTGTAAAATTTCAATGCCATAGTTTGGAAAGACTGGTGGCTTATGAAATTTGTTGGGTGATGTAAGTTTAAATTCTAGTACTGTTAGATTTAATGGCTATCCTTATATTTTTTCCGCTACGAATTAACTGCGCACTTAGCATGTATGCACTCACTTGATGTCACAATGTCTTGGAGGTGTGTGACCCTTGAGGCTGACATCCCAGGGTCATGACTTCTACCAAAACACAAGCGGGGTCGAGGTCGGCGCCACATAAACTATGTTTGACTTTAAGAACTCTAATCAAATTCCTTTTGATGGATGTTTATATAAATATTGAGAAAGATCGATAATGTTATATTTCACTGCAGATAGGCATATAATGAAATCGAGTATGTATATCATGCCTTGAGACAAACAATTAACCAAATGTATATATTCATTATTCTTTTATCGCATCATCTTCTTGCACCATCCAATTTATGCCTTCTAGCAATACGACATGATCATCATCATGTGAAAAATAGTTACAGCTATAGTACCGTAAACGCTAACCTCCCTGGATTCTCCTGCCGATGCTCTCGGCATTCAACACTCATACTTGAAGCCCGTCGGTGATACAGCGTCCAAAATAAACAGTAAGAGCTCCAAATTATTTGCAAGCCCCCACAAACTATATAAGTCTTCTATTACTAGTAGCAAAACTTTGAAGTTTTAGCAAAAAAGATTATCGAGAACCAATTTATCTACGCATGTGCAATGATCTGGACTCGACTTAGTGCCTGTTTGAGATTGTTGTATGTAATAGAGCTTTTTATTGTAGTGTTTTAATTGTAAAGCTTTATTACAAAGTTTTACCATTGAAAAACGTTTCACTTTTTGGTAACATGGGTTTGAAGTACTGCTAATTTTAAAGTGAATATCAAGCTATTTAATTTTAGCATGCTCTCACAACATTAATTAAGGACTTTTCCGGCGATTGGAATCGAGTATATCTTGAGTGAAGATTAATCTTAGAGAATACCTCCATTTTGTGCAACTGATTAAGCGGATGATTGGTATGAGCAAAAGATGACAATTATTTTTTGTATTTTTTGTTGAATGAGACTCCCTGTTATTTCACGAACGGTGAAAAGTTTTTGAAGTTCTTGAGTATTTTTAGGTTGTAAATGTACCTAAATAAGATTTACAAAATATATGTGCAGCCAAATTTACAAATAAATTTATCAAACAATATATAATAAATTAAAAAAAAAAATACCTGTGAAGAGTCAATCGTCATGATGATAGAATAAGAGTGAAATGAATATATTTTTCAAATAGTAATATTCTGATTAATATAATTCATAACAATATTATGGATTCATTACAGATCAAGCACTTGAATCTCAATCTTTTTTCTAATCAGAGCAATCGAAGCAGTTCAAGCAAAGAGTGATTTGGATTAATTACTCAAGTTTGCTGGTTCCTGAAACTTTTCCTTAACGAGGAAATGAAACACGTTGAGAATCCCTTCATAACTCGGTATGGTACTGGGCCATATTGCATGAGTCGCCACCACCTTCTGCGGGGCATATATCTTCAGCTGTAAAACGACAAACCCTAGCATCTTTGTATACTCTTCCTGATCTACAATAATAGCCCTTGTTTGGATTACAATGACTGTCGTTTGAGCATATGCACAACCCTTCTAGTGCACAACCCTGCTCATCTACAGTCAACCCTCTTTCCAAACCCAGAACTTTATTTGTCCACTCACTAGAGAATAGACCTAATGGATCGTAAACATCTTTAACCTTCAAGAATTCTGTGGCATTTCTGTACCTCTCGATCGCTCCCTCGAACGCTAGGTTCCTATTCTTTCCCCAATGGGGCAGTGCCCCGTACTTGAAAAGTGCGAGTTGCTCAATTTCTTCTAATATGTCTTCGTAAAGCCTAGGACTTTTAGGGTCTTTGCTTCGATAATATGTGATATCAAACTCCACTGCATCTTCTTCCTTACCCAGGTAAGCAGTCGAAGCCTTAACGTAGCGTATGAGGATTCCATTATAAAGTTCAACGCCACACATTGCTTTGGGCACCAAGTCGTTTAGCTCTTGCACGTCTTGGATGAATATCTTAGCCATGGGCAAGCCAATGCTAAATGTGGTTTGGTGAAAGAACCTATGACCCTTAACTCTTGGGTCCCATGGACATACGTTACTGATCATCTCCGGATCCTCAAGACTGTCTAGGCAGGTTCCGTATGCTTGAAACCTGTTGTGATATCCAACAACCGGATAGGCTTCAAAGGATTTACCTAATAATCCAAATACATTGCTTCCGTTAAGGAAACACACTTCAATTTCGAATAGAAATGTTTGGAAAATGTGAAAGAAAATAGCAATACCATCGTTAGTTAAACCATAGGCACCATCCACGAGTTTAGAAACACTTGCTTCTGCAGAGAGGCACTTTCCCTCGATAGCCCCAGTGGATTCTAGAAGCTCCTCTATTTAAAAAAGCACAAAAACATGTCATCAGAACTACCATCACACAATTTTTGGAGAGGGTGTTGAAATTGGCTAACCTTTGGTTCTGATAATGGCCACTTCAACGGAAGATCTAGAGCGAAATGGCGTGAAATCATAGAGACCATCACCAGACGTGTTCATGGGGACACGATCATCTATCCGATAGACTGCCATGCGTTGATTAGGGTACCAAGTTATATCAGCAAACTCATGCTTTCTCCCAAAATTCGCAATTCGATCTCCCAAGTCCCAGTCATTCATACTTTTGAACTCAATGGATCTCTTGAAGAGAGGCTGTAGTTTAAGAGTGACCTGCAAATGTGAACAGTTTTCTTTCTTAGCCATTCATGACTTTGGCACGTTGGTAAATGGGGTTTCAATTTGATTTATTTATACAAATGATCTGAATATCATAAAGTTTTAAATAGATATCACCTTGATAATGTAATTAGCTAGTCGATTACAATATCATTTTAGACATTGGAAAATACTGCTTGTTTTCTTTTTCATGTCATCTTATGTAGGACTACGTACATTATATATAGCTACACGTAGAGTACATAATATATATATATATCAATATGTATATGTGTACGGATTCAAATAAAATAAAATAAACTTTTACTATTATATATATAGTTCTTCTACTCAGCAGCCTTACACCACACACCTACTGAGGGAAAAAAATAAAAGATAAAAAATAAAGGCAAATATATAAGGTAGGGTTGCTGAATAAAATTTTTCATATATATATATATATATACAAATGTGTGTGCGCGGCTTCGCCCCAGTAGCTCAGTTATTTGTTTTAAGAATAAAAACTTATTTGCAACTTGTTGTTCAAATGAGTCCTGGCATGCGTATGGCATCTATGCGCATAGGTAGATTTAGGCTTTGTTTGCATGCTAGGAGATTTTCAATTATTTGAGTTGACCAATGAATAATAGTATTTTGTGGGTTATTAAGATGTGTTTGAATGTAATTAAGTTGAAATATATATTTGAATATATGGAATAGATTGAGATGAGTTTAGCTTTTTATGGAAAGTCCAAAAAGGTAACAGATCCTATCAATAATTGATTTGTGATGAATTGAGCTCACTCTAATAACTAAACATTGGCTTAGGGCATGCTTGGACACTTGGAAATATTTCATAATTTTGTGAATTGTAATGAAATTATATGTAAAATATTTAGAATTAGAATATTTCACTAGGTTTTAAGAAATGAGATAGAAAAAAGTTGAATAAAAATATTATAATATTCAAAAATTGTTTGAATATAGTTATTTGAATATTATTTTTATTTTGAAGTTTGAAAATATTGTATTAATTTTTGTATTTTGTTTTGAATTAGTTCGTAAAAGCTGTAATGATAATATAATAATTAGATAAAAAAGTTAAAAAATTAAAAATTAAAAAATATTTTATATTTCGGTAATGTTAAATCCATTACACAAACAATGCCTTAGGGGGGGCTAGCGAGAGCAACAGATCCTCTCAAAATTTTTGGAAAAAAATTATTATTTTGATGTATTTTTAAATATTTACAGAAAATTGATGACTCGCATTTTGGGGTTAGATTGTGTCATGAAACTAAATATATAATAGATTTTTCTAAATTTTGAATTCTTCCTAGAATTTTAAAATTTTACCATTAAAATCTTTAAAACGTATAAAATCTTAACATGATATTAAAAAACCCAAGGCATATAATCAGTTTGTATTCTTCTTGGAGTCCTTTTACAGATTTTCTTTGTTGTAATATTTTATCTTTTCTATGCAAGATTTTTCTTTATTTTTCTTTAAATTTATTTTTAATATCTTTCTTTATAATTAATGTTGACCATGTAATTATCAAAAAAAAAAAGGAAAACTCGTATATATCATTTTTCATTATAAATATGTATCATATACCCTAGAAATATAAATATATAAATATAGTACATTTACATATATTTTTTTCAATATTTAAAAAGATACAAATGCACTGACAATAACTTTCAACCATAGCAGCGCTCTATAGTCTTAACACATGACCATTTTTTCAAATTCATAGAAAAATGAATTTGAAAAAATGTTTGGGGCCCCCACCAATAATGCTTTGGGCAATGATAGGGTAACATCGATTATAAAAGTCTCCCTGAATGGGACCCATATTCCCCACGTCTTTTGACTTAGTGCAGCCTCTCAATTTATGATGATGTCACGTTGTTTATTATAAAAATATAAATATTCAAAACAAAAAGACATTTCAAAATTAAACACAAAAAAGAAAGTGTGAAATTATAGTTTTCTCTATTTTTTTGCGTTTGTGTTTTCTTTGATAAACCATGTGGTGGTTCCACGTCTAGAGATCCTTCTGAGTAACTAGTAAACTTTATATTGTCCTGTAGCATTATTCTTTGTATTATCTTCGCTCTTAATTTAATTTCTGTAACAAGCTTAATTTCTGTAACAAGTATGTCCAGCTAGCTGGTAGCTGGGTCACTTCGAATTGTCGCAAACAGGACAGAACTCAAGAAAACATGCCAATTCAATCTAGAATATTCATTATCTCATAAGAGTATACAAAGAAAATGGAGAGGGAACTTAAAGCAACATATATGTAGGTTCATCTTTTTTAAAGATGCTTTGAGTACTTTACTAAAACTAACATGTGTTCCTGAGGGTAAAGGAGTGTAAGGGTATCTTTGTCCTTCAGAATATATTTCCATTCCCAGTACTCTGCGCTGAAAGACAAGACTCAAGGTATAAAGATGGCCAAATGGAGACTTGGGCATGATTTTTCAATGAAATTAAGAACTTGATCAGATTAATGTTACCTACCCGATCGGGAAAATATGATCATCGAGTCAGTACGGGTGATCGATACATATATCGTGATTGAAAGAAGACTTCTCTAAATAAAATTGTCGGTTAATCACGTAAAATCCATCTTTCCAATTAAGCTGGTTTACACGCTAACAAGATCATTTCGGACCACGTCAACTCGTAATTTAAATTTAATTTATGAATTAACTTTTGTCATATATTTTTCACAAAAACTTGGGAGTAGGAGTTGTCGATAACATATGGAGCCTGAGTCGCTGAAGTTGGCTAGCTAGTGATCATATTATAAATAACGTCATGCAAAACGTACCTGCGAAATAACTCCGAGAACTCCAAGCGAAACTTTGGCTGCATTAAAATCTGTGTCCCCATCATTGAGCGTCCGAACCTTAACATGACCATCTTCAGGACCACCAGGACTAACGATTCGAAGTTCCACAACAAAATCATGAACTGCGCTTCCGTTACCCTGCCATGTACTCCCATGGGCACCCGTGCCCAATATGCCACCAATTGTCAAGCCCCACCAATACGGGGTAGAAACCAAGGCCAGCTTGGCCTTGGTCGCTTCATTGATAATCTGCCTCAATAATACACCGCTCTCCACAGTCATCGTCATAGCTTCACCATCAATTTTCAACGTACGGTTCAGATACTTCGTGCTTATTAGCAGTCCATCTTCGCCGTCGGGACAGACTAGCTTGGGAACGCTGTGTGAGGTACTTGTTGCCACCTTCATTTTCCTTCGGCTAGCGGTCGCGTTTGCTACAACTGAAATGAGTTCTTCCTCTGTGGATGGGTACACCACTTCTGCTACTCGACAAACGCTTCTATCGGGAAAGGCTCCGTAGAAATTTGTGATTGTGCAGTTTGTATTCCCTGATGAACATTTGATGGGGTCCCATGTGCGGCTAGAACTCACAAAATAGAATAACAGAAGGAGAGAGCTAGATCGGAAAACTTGTCGTGTTGAGCTTAAGAATGCCATGGATGAGAGTTTTGAGGGCGCTTTTTCCTTGGAAATTTACCAAGCAGCAGAAGCCTTCCACATTGACGTTGCTGTTGAGAAGATTATATAGAACGGTTTTGGCCTTAAAGGGTACATAAATAAAGGAAGCATATTATATAGATAGGTTATGACTTAAAAGGGTAGAAAGCAAGGAAACCTGTAACCTAGTGAAGTTCGCTTGTTTGGAAGACAAAAGACTTGTATGGATTCTTTAATGCTTTTTTGAAATCCTCTTACTGGCCTTGATGGAACAAAGGAAAAAAGAGTTAGAAAGGGCGGACTAGAAGGCCAAGCCCTGGCCAAGGCTAGGACCTCCGAGAACGTAGAAAAAGCTTCCCACAACAAGAGAAAAGAAAAACCCCCAAGCGGGGACCAGGACCTTACTTCGATCGTTCCACGCTCACCATTAAGTTCCAAGTAACTCATACTATAAGAGTTATTTCTAAAATAAAATTGCATTAAGTTCTAGGGCTAAAAACCCTACAGCTCATGAAGGGAGAGTTCAATCAAAGAAGGTTAATAATAATTCTACAAAAGAATTTTACGAAAGTAAACTTTGACATATATAATATGTCAGGTCTTTCGTAACAAAAAGAAATTTATAATTTAATGTATTATATTAAATTATGCTAATTTATACATTTATTTTCAAATGATCTCTTCGTAGACCAATCATTTATCTTGACTAATCAAAATGCTTAAATGTCTAGATCCGGACCCTTCATCTTAGGCCTAAAACGATTAATTATATGCCCTCGTATGTTTCGAAGATATGGAGTTTCGATGACAAGCAATTCTAATTCGTAATTAGCCACGATCAATTAAAATTAATTAGTTGGTTGATAACAAATATTACGACTGGTTCAAAGGAAAGAGAAGGAAAAGATCTTACGCGTGATGTAAAAAGAAGAGAGGAAAACTATTGTGATCGATGTAAATTAATTGCAAGAAAAATAAATTATGAAGGGTACTATATATTAAGACTACGCTTAATTTATTTACTTTTTAATGACTTTTTCATTAGAACGTTGATATGTTTTGCAAAAAGTACTTTACCATTTTCATTCATCTCTTATATATATATATCCGTTTGTGAGCATCAATAAGTAGGACGGTAAATAAAAAACATCATTCGATCGAGAAGCCTAACTACGTACGTAATGAAATTGACAAAGGGTTTTTGGGTTCATTCATTAATTAAATTAATTGTTTGTGAGCATAAAATCATGATCAGTAATTAAACGACACAATTCGTATAAAAAACAGATCATATATACGAGTTTCAAGAACTTTATATTTATTAATTTTTACAGTATTGTCTGTATATTTATTTCTTGTTTGGGTTTAAATTTGGATGCTTAAAAAGTACCTTTAACAGCCTAAATGTATGTTTTTAGATTAAAAATATATATATATATATATATATGTATGATAAATCTAAAAAAATGATTCAATCACTTAATACAAGCTAAAAGTCTTTTTTTTTTTAATAAAAAAAACACTAAATTGAAGCTTTTATATATTGTAAAGCTCATATAGATAACAGTCCATTTTTAAAAAACTAGCGTAACTAACTTTAAAGCACTTTTATATACATGTTTACCAAACATTAAACAATTTACCAAACATGCTTACCATACATATTACTATAGAAAAACTCTATTTCTTACCCGCAATATTTGTGGGCACCTCTAATGTGATTACTTTAAATATTTGAAGTGACTAAAAGAAATTACCTTATACTAAACATATTACACGGACCCTTATCAATATAATTATTTATATACGTGTATATAAACTTTAAAAGACATAATTAGCTAAAAATCAAATTTTCTTTTTCAAAACTTGTTGATAAAGTTATAAAACAGGTATAAATAATTTATTCTATCTAAATAAATCAGATCGTGAATAAGTTGGAACTAATCTATATATTAAATGATCTGTCGATGAACATTGGGTAATGATACCTATATAATACTTTTTACAATATATTATATAATTATATTTTATAATAAATATATTTTTATAAAATAATATTATTTTTATGAGATATTTTATAAAAATAAAAATTTCTTTTATTTTAAAATATAGTAAATTCTCGATAACATTATTAGTTTTGGACTAATATTTAGGCCATCTTTCCCACAATCTTCCCATCTTTTGTACGAATCGACCTTTTCTATTTTGAAATTTAGGGACCTATGACAAGGGCCTTAGCTGTCGACCTACCTGAGCTGCCATTATTGGTGTCTAATACTATCGACCTTGAAATGCCACAGTTTGATTTCTCCCATGGATGTCAAGCTTTCCACGTGGCATTGGCATCGTCAAATGTCAATCAAAGACCGACGTCATCACATGGATCTTTAATACTTTTTTATTGTGATTTAACATATCGGAAAGTGCGCTGTAACTTTATCCTCTTCTATTTTAGTATTATATTTTATACACAATTTATCTATTTATTTGTTTTATATTATTCTGAATTTTTTATTAGAACTTTTAAGCTACTTTTCTGCAAAGTATTTTAGCACTTTGATCTCTTATATCCGTTTGTTTGAAAATTTTGCCAATTTTTTGTCTTAGGCCCCAAACATGAATGTTTGAGTATTGGGATCTATTGGCCTTAGACAACTAGGTGTAGTTGCCTACCAACGACGTGAGCTGCCATTATTGGTATTTAATTCTATCGTCCTTGAAATTCCACAGATTGATATCTTCGACAAATGGCATGGGTCCATGAAAACGAATTATTGTTGTGAATTTTGTTAGATCCTATGATGTAATATGCAACGACTCGATACTTTGTGCCGAGTCAATTGTGATTATCGCTGCGCACATTGAAGTAATGGGACACATTGCTCTCATCTATTTCTTTATCCTTTTAATTTATTTATTTATTTTTTCGGGCGATGGGCACAACATATGGTATAAGGTCATACACGTCACGATCCTTAGAAATTGACAGAATTAGGAGTCGGTTTTCAAAGAGCGGTCCTTGAAAGGCCCGTGATTGACGTCTACCATAAATTGCGCATGCATAGGTCCCATGAAAACGAAATATAATTATATTTATATATAATATTAAATATGTTGGTTGAATCCTTATAAATATAATTACATTTTAAACTATATAAAGATATTATAAAGATATTAATTATATAAAAATATTATCAAACTGTCATATTGTTTTGTTTATTACAATTTGTAGATAAAAATATGAAAAAAAAATATAAATAATCTATTTTATTTAAATGAACCAGCTTGAGAATAAGTTCAAGCACACCTGATTATTAAATAAGTTGCATGTTTTTGAAAGTAAATGGCTAAATGCAATAGAATTAAACGAATATGGCTTGACTTGTTTACGCCTCTAATAAGAAGACTTCTTGTAGCTTTTTTAATTTTGAGACAACAGTATATTTCATATAATACTTAAGATTTAATTCTTACAAAAAAGAAATACTTTATAAGAAAATGGTGCAAATGCACATATTTGGAAGCTGTTCTTCAATTCTTGGAAGCTTCTCTCGCACTTGTCTGACCAAATAAATTCTGTATTCTTCCAAGTCAAAGCTGTGAAAGGTCTGGATAGGCGAGAAAATCCCTCTACAAATCTTCGGTAATATCTGGCAAGTCTCAAGAAACTCCGGATCTCACGCACAGTCGTCGGACGTTGCCATGACAAAATGGCTTCTACCTTACTAAGATCAACAGCCACTCCGTCTCGAGAAATCACATGCCCAAGAAATCTGACTTCCTCCAACCAGAATTCACACTTGCTGAGCTTGGTATACAACTGGTGTTCTCTTAATTTTTCAAGAACTAAACGAAGATGATAAATATGCTCTTTGAAATCTTGAGAATAAATTAAAATATCATCAATAAATACTACCACAAAGGAATCCAAATAAGGTTGAAATACCTGATTCATCCAACTAGAGATAAGATTCTTCAGGAAAAATATTTTGAAGGACAATACCTGCCCTGTTTGCTTGAGTGAACCCGAAACTGTGGTGCATGTGTGCTGGGGGTGTTCTGCTGCAGCAGATGTGTGGGGTGGGATTTCCGTGTTCAGGAAATGGAGAAGAGACTTCTATGATTTTCAGGCCCTGTGGGAGGAGATGGGAACGAAACTAAAACAGGAGGAGCTAGAGCTGGCTGCTACTGTCATACATAGCATCTGGTTGAGAAGAAACGAAATGGTTTTCAATGGTAATTTTCAATCTCCGAATGCAGTCATAGCTAAGGCACAAGCTGATTACTCTGTGTATAGGGAGGTGCAGGAAGGAGTTCCTGGGGCAGCAACTAGAATTCATATTAGTGACTCCAAGCAGGTTTGGAATCCTCCTGTATGGCCTTGGTACAAGGCAAATTTTGATGCAGGTTTTAATAGAGATAAGGGAAGAATGGGGATAGGGGTGGTTGTAAGGGATTCGAAGGGGGCTTTGATTGGGAGTCTGGTTGCACCAAAGAGGAATGTCACCTCGACTTTCCAAGCAGAGTGTCATGCTCTTCATAGAGCAATGGTCTTCTGTACTGAACTGGGTTTGATGCATGTATGTTTCGAAGGGGATGCAAAAGCTGTAGCTGATGCTGTAAATTCAGAAACAGAAGACAACTCTTGGGATGGCCAGCTAATTGAAGACATTCGACAGCTTAAGGCAGCCTATCCTGTGTGGAAACTGGTTTTTGTCCGAAGATCTGTAAATGCTAGTGCTCATGTAGCAGCTAAGTTAGCAGTTAATTCTTCTTGTGAAAGTGTATGGCTAGAGGATGGCCCAAGTGAGGTTAGAAGATCCACTATGGATGAGTTAGTGTGTAACGAACTAATTCAATCTTAGTAATGAATTTGTCTTTCCTTTCAAAAAAAAAAAAAATACCAGATTCATTAAATCTAAAAAAGTAGCAGGGGCATTGGCTAACCCAAACGACATCACCTTAAATTCATGATGCACATATCTCGACCTGAAAGCAGTTTTGGGCACATCCTTGTCTCTTATCCTCAACTGGTAGTATCCTGACCTCAGATCAATCTCCGAGACACAACTGCTCCTTGAAACTGATCAAACAAATCATCAATCCGTGGGAGAGGATATTTATTCTTGATGGTCACCTTATTTAATTTCCGATAATCAATGCACATTCGGAGGGTACCATCTTTCTTTTTAACAAACAGCACTGGTGCACCTAACGGCGAAGTACTTGGTTGAATGAATCCCTTATCTACCAGCTCTTGCAACTGAGTCTTCAATTCTTTTAATTCAACCGGTGCCATACTGTAAGGAGCTTTATGTACAGGGGCAGCTCTAGGTTCCAAGTCTATAACAAACTCCATTTCACAAACAGGAGGTAGCTCAGGCAAGTCATCCACAAACACGTCGGGGAATTCTTCCACAACTAGAATATCTACCAATGATTTCTTCTCAGATGGTGAGGACACCATCTGGACTAAGAAGGCATCCGCCCCATAGGCAATCTCTCTTCTTGCTTGGATTGCCGATATAATTACCGGTTTTTCTTTTAACTTACTCCCCTAAATTCCAGATAATCCCCATATGGAAGCTGAAAGCTAATTACCCGACTTTTGTAATTAATACTCGCAGAATATCGGTATAGCCAATCTATCCCGAGGATGATATCAAAACCCAACAGCTTAAACACAACCAAATCAACATCCAAAAACCTTTCATCAAAATTTAAAGGGCAACTCAAAGCAACCTTAGAACACCACACCACTTCACCATTTGGTAGAGCCACTACCAATGACTTTGGCAAAAGTTCCGTAACCAAATTACACATCCGAGCGAAAGTGAAAGATACGAACGACTGTGATGCACCCGAATCAAACAAAGTGCAAGCATAAAATTCATATAAACGGACTCTCTCTGAACCAAACACATTAAACCATGAAATCCAAAAAAACAAAGAAGAAACCAAAATACACCAAAAATCAAATCCAACATTAAATTAAATTAGATCCATACCTATAATTACTCCAGCATCATGGGTCACTAGTGCCTCATCATCCACATCTCCAGGTGTAACAGCATAAACCCGAGCTTTCACTGCTTGCCATTGATTTGTTCTTCCACCGCGTCTACCTCCACGACTTCCTTAAACTCTAACGGGGCATTCACAAGCGAAATGTCCCACTTGGCCACATCGGTAATAATGGGTTCCACCACTTAGCCGACACTCACCCTCATGAGCTCTATTACAAATTTTGCAAATTGGCACCCGTCTTCCCATAAGTACACCTGAGGCCGCTTATGGTCGAGTCCCGGTCCGCTGAACAAATTTCTGAGGCGAACTCAAACTATTTCCTTCACCAGAAAAACTTTGCCTCTTATGTCTTGGAGGGGAGCCCATAATCAGATTATTCTCTCGCTCAGCAAGGTTGGCCAAGTCAACTAAATCCTGAAAAGTAGATATCCGGTGGCAGACCACCATTCTGTGTATATCAGGACGCAGACCCTCCTAGAAACGCTCGGTGACTCACTCAAAAATGAGTAACACAAAGGCTATCCCAAGTGTAGGAGGATGTTGTGTAATAATTAGGAATAAATTCCTAGATCGTCTCCTCAGGGAAAGTTACTTAAAATTAAACTCGTTGAAAAATGTGAAAAACTTCACAAAGAGAAAACAAAATGATGATATGTGCAATGGATGGAAAAGGGTACTAGTCATGGACTAGATTCATGTTTTTAGATTTTGATTGTCGGATTGGAATTTAAAGGACTAATAGATTAAACTCAGAAATTACTAAATTAAGAATTAAACTAAATTAGAAAGTAATTGACAAAACATGCACTGAAAATTGAAAATGCATAAAACCAAGATTCTAGAATTCGTCTTTGTATTTAAATCACAAATTCTCAAAATAACACATAACAATTGTAATCACTATTAAATGAAAGCTTAAAGAAACAATAAAAATAAAAAATATGAAATAAGTAAACAATAAATAAATTACCCAACTAAAACAAAAACAAAAGCTCTCTCCTTCACTTTCTGAAAAAATATAATTCAAACCAACTAAATCTCCTCTAGAAAAATAAATATAAACTGACTCACTTCATTTTACGAATGAAAAGCTCAATTCCCTCTACTCCCATGTATCATGTTTCAGAAAAATAAAAAACAAAAGCTCTTAACCGAACCCTTCTTGCAATAAATTAAGGTAACACACTTCATGAAAACTTCTAAAACAATTCTTTCGTTTCATGAAACTAACTAGCACACTTGATGAAAATTAAGATATTACACTTAATGAAATAAAATTCTAGAACAATTCTTAATACACTTAATAAAAGTTCTAAAACGGCAAAGCATTGAAGCCAAAATGAATAACAAACTGCCGAACACAAGAAGGAGCCAATTATTTAAAGAACATAACAAAGAAATAACAAAGCACAAAGTTCTTCCTTCTCATTCAGATTGCACCCCTTATTTAAAGAGCCAATCCACTGACTTCAATGATGTCCAATTCGGTGGAAAGCTTCAGTCAAGCACCAATTCCCTTCCCTCTAATCATGCACCAATTTCTTCTCCTCAATTCAAACCACTCAAACCAAGTCCAACACGGTATGTATACCTCTAGAAAATTCCCTCTAATCCCACGTCTCTCTCACCATCCATTGCTTTATACAAGTCAAGCACGGCTCTCTTTCCTCTAATCATGCATCGACTTTGCTCTTCACTCCTTTTTCTCAATTAATTCCAGCACAACACTCACATGCACCGACTTTGCTTTCTTTCCTTTTTTATTTTTCAGTTTCAGCACAACACATTAAGCACCGACTTTGCTTTCTTTCCAGCTGACCGACCACACCTTTATTCTACTTAACTCTAATGTGTCCCTGCCTCTCCACGTAACACTTTCCAGTCAAGTCAAAGCAATTGATTTAATGACCCGGCACCGACTTGACTTTTTCTCTCTTCTCTCAATTAATTCCAGCACATCACACTTCAGCTCAAGCAAATCATGCACCAAACACCAATCACGGTACCTCACCAAGAATATAAATTCCCTTTCACGTAGTCCCCCCACCGATTATGATCTCTCCTCCAAAGTTAATACTTTCTCAGCACAATAAAACTCCAACACGTCTCCTTCCCAACATAAAAGAGTAGAACCAACCAATTAGATTAATCCAGCTGATTCCCTTCAATCAATTACCTCCAGCACCGACTCTCTCTTTCATTTCATGAATCCAGCACCGACTTTCCTCTCTACTCCTACATGTCTCCCTTGGTTGAAAGCTCAAGCACGGAATCTCTTGGTTGAAAACTCACTCTCTTGTACCTACTACACCGTCCAGCCACACACACACACACACACACACATATATATATATAGATAGATGCCTCAAGTTGGTGCTGCCAAACTCCTTCCTCCAGTCAAGCATGGCACGGCATGCTCTTCCATGTTTATTTGTTTTTCTTTTCAACATGCCTTTACTTGGTTTCAGCCCCCTTTTTGGACTTGGGTTGAGTTGGTGGGATGAAGTGCATACGACACTCTTCAATCTAGAGGTGGTCAACAATTCAATATATCTTTCCATGCCATGTGTATAGGATCTACAAGCCAAAATTCATTATTTTGAGTCATGCATGCGTTAATGACTTCCAATCTATTCAAAAAGTTTAACATATGGATCACACACAAAATTTATCTCATACCAAGCTTTCTAAATAAAATATGCATATGAGTAAACATTATCTAATTAAATCTTAAGTTATAAAATTAAGCATAAACTCATGCTATTAATCAATTTAAATCACAACTTGTATTTATTCTTATTAACTATTTTTCCATTTAAAACCAACAATAATATCATGATGAATTTAAAATACATTGGTTTTAAATAGTTAAAATATGCAATATTTCAGTTCAATCACTCGGCCTGCATCTCCTCCGAGGCGATGAGACGGGGAGCAAATCGCCCAAGTTCTATAAATCTTCGGGCGAACTATTCCATTGTCATACTCCCCTAGACCAAGCTTGAGAACTCTCCTGCCTTTTGCCGATTACAGAAGCAGAAAAGAATCGGTCATTAAATTCTTTCTTGAAGCGCTGCCAGGTCACAGCGGTAAAAGACCTCAATTTTGACTCCAGCATTACTCTCTTGGTATCCCACCACTCAGAAGCGGTGCCTTGCAACAGATAGCTGGCATAAAGTACTTGTTGCGCCTCAGTGCAACCACATACCTCAAAAGTTTTTTCCAAATCTCTGACCCACTTTCCAGCCCGTAGTGGATCCTCTTCTCCCGTAAAGGGTGGAGTTCTATGCACTAGAAAGCGCTCATAGGTGCATCTAGCTTGCACCAGGGTCTCCTTGTTGTGGCCAAGGTCCTCTTTGTTGTGGCCAAAGCCCTCCTTGTTGTGGCCAAGGCCATCCTTGTTGGGGCCTAAAATTCTGCTGCATGAACTCAGTCATCTACCGTATCACTTGGACTATAACATCATCCCTCGGCGTATCGTCCCGAGGCTCTTAAGTAGACTTTCTTGGCTTCCCATCCTCCTGCCACAACACAACCTTTGACCTCCTTTAAGAAAAATAAATAAAACCAACAACATAAAACTAAAAACTAAAACCAAACCACATATCAAGAAACAAAAATAAACCAACATGCAATAAAATAACTAAATAAATAAATACAAACAAGTTCAAATAAATTCAAATCAAACAAAACAATTCAAATAGCAACTTTACTTCAAATAAATTTTAAAACACAACTTAAAAAAACATTCTGGTACTATCTACGGGACATGTGGTTTTACCCAGAGCCAAACCGCTCTGATACCACCTGTGACGCCTCCAAATCCCCATGTACGGACACGAAAAAATCGAGACGTCCGGATGATGACAACACGGGTCACCACCCTAATGATAAGTGCCAAGTGTGTATACATGCAACAAGTGTACAAAAAGAAACACGTAGTGGATAACGAAAGTCATATAACTAAGTACCAGAGTTTTTCTTAGTTTAATATAAAGTTGTACAAACATACATATTAAAATATTACAAACTACAAATATAGTTTAAAACCAACAACAAAGCTTAAACTTCAACTCAGAACTCCGGCAGAACCGCATCTTCGGGCTCAGCCTCCTCCTCCTCCTCGAACTCTGCACCAAAATCCACGGTATCAAAAAATGGTGCCGCAGGTAAGTAAGATCCAAACGCTACTAGATAAAAGCATATTAAAACTCAAACAATATGCATAAAAGGATGCAAATACACATGACCCGTAAAACCATATTTTCCCACGTATGCCAAAAATCTCATTTGGCCACAAAAACATATTTCTTTCCAACTCATGTCAAAAGTCTCATTTGACCCAAAACCAACTCAAACAAATATCCAATTAATCTGAATGCACCATGACCACCGCTAGGGGTCATCCGCACACCCTGGCTCCTGTGACACACCGCAGATAACGACCACGTGTATGACACCTAAATGAGCAATGCCCAGTTCCGCCCCCCACGCGTTCGTATCCAAGCATTCTCTAGCCCTCGCCAGCAAAGGGCCACGAAGTCGGTACGAGAGAGTTACCATCCCGCCCGCTCCCGTTGTCGCCCAGCGACAACTCAGGGAACATCACTCAGTATATTATGCTCCCGAATGACCAAATGAGCTCCACCAAGATAATACCCCATCCCGGCTTGTGGTCGTGATACACACGCACCCGAAAATCCATTTACACCAATAAAACAGGATTTTCTCAATTAAATAAAATACACGTGCATGCACCATGTAAATGCAACCTCAAGGCACAAAAAATCAACCAATCACAAATCAACAAACCAAACAACTCTGTCCTCAATCCATCCGACCCCCGAACTCCTCGAACTTAGTCCGGAATCAACCAACCAACCAGATAATTTATTGTAAGAGCAAAATATAGTTAAATCTAAAAGTAGAGTTTGAAAAATATTTACAGCGCTATAAGGTATTTTTTGAAAGCTTGCGGCGTTGCAAACGGCAGAGAAAAAATAACGTAACAGTGTATTTTACACTGTGGCTGTGGGTAATAAATTACCCACTTTTGAACAGGGACAAACCAAGACACGAAATTGGTAGGTAATGGCCTAAGGATGTTTATGAAGCTAAAAGAAGTGACTTATGGTTGTGGGTGGCGGTGGAAACAGTGGTGGAAGCGCCAAAAGGGGCTGAATGGAGTTGAGCTCGTGGGAGCTGCTCTGGCAATGGATCAAGGCCGAAATTAAGTGGGTTAGGACGGCAAGAGGTAGGGGAAGAAGCTATGAAGAGGTGGTGGCCAGAGGTGGAGCGACAGCACCAGAAACGGCAAAAAGTCGTGTGGCTTAGATGTGCTCTAGGTGGTGATCGGCGGCTCGAATGGTGGTGATATTTGGTGGGAGTGATCACTAGTTGGAGGGGGTTCGAATGGTGGGGGTGGTGTTGGCCACGCCGGCCGGACAGTAGTGGGTCGAGGCTGGCAATTGGGCGGCGATGGGAAGGAGAGGGAGAGAGCTTACGCGTGCGGGAGAAGGAAAAGAAGAAGAAGAAAAGAAAAAGAAAGAAAAAGAAAAGAAGAAAAGGAAAAAGAAAAAAGGAAAAAAGGGAAAAAGAAAAAGAAAAAAGAAAAAAAATGAAGTTCAATCCTCACTTCTAAAATCCAAAAACTGATCCGCTGAAAACGATTTTAAAAACATAAAACGACTAAAATAAATTAAACACCATATCAAATAAAATAAAACCAATTTAAAATACAATAATTTAAAATAAAAGAGCTAATATATAATTAAATTAAAAACAACTCCTTCAGTGAAAATACACGTATAAAAACGGGTCATCACACCCTTCGTTGCCAAAGACCTTGGCCCCATGGGCTATTAGCGCCAAGCGTCCTAGCTTTGGGGTGGCTATGCGACCTTTTGGTCTTTCCTTACCTTCTATGATGTCGATCCATCGTCACGGGGAAGCAGAGTTTGTGAATATGGGCACATCCAACAAGCCCCTTTCTCCTATGGCCTTAGTCATGGAGTTTGGCCTAAAGGGCCAGGCGCTCCATCGGGATCGCAGGATGCTTCCTGAAGGGCTAACATGGTTAGCATGCACTTATGGACAAGTCGCCTTATCAAACCTAGGTGGTGGAATTGCCTCCGGAGCTAAGAGTGGAGATGTCTCTTTCTTCAGCATCTACTGCTTGATCTTTGGCTGAGGCTTTTGAATCTGAGGAGGACTCTGGCCACTTAGTGGTGGACTTAGAGTTTGCCAAAGATGGCACTTCTGGTCGTTGGTCTATCCCCTGGCAAGGGGACCACTGTAGACAATGCTTCATTTGTTGCTGAAGCTACTCGGCTTGTTGTTTGAACCCCATTGAGTCCCGGGAAGGCCACGGTGGTAGAACCTCCTGTTCCTACCCCGTCCAGCCTTGGGAAGGTCGCAATGGTAGAAACTCATGTTCCTACACTGTGGAGCCTTGAGAAGGTCTTGGAAACAGTGAGAGACTCCGAGGGGGGAAGTCGGCATAGTCCTAAGGGCAAGGAAGGGTTGGCATCTCCTGCATTGGCTCCCTTCCCGGTGACCGAGGATGCTCCCAACTCTTCTAGTGTAATCCTTGCAAGGTGGTCTTGGGTGATCCTAGCAGAGGTGGAGTGGACTTGAACCCTTCGAAAGCTGTGGACGAAGCCATTTTGGCCTCCACCCTACTCTAGAGTAGAGCTTGGCGAGAGGAGGCTCTAAAGCGGGAGTCTAGGTTGCTGCGGGAGCTTCTCTATGAGGTTTTCTCCTGTCCTATGTTCTCTTTCTCCCTTTTTCTTCTTCATTAGTTTCCTCTTTTAACTTTGGGATCTACAAGGGGTCAAAAGGCTGGCCGAACATATAGTGAGGGGTCGAGAGGCGATTGAGAGAGAGAACTTGGATCTTCGGTCCTTGGTGATGACGATGCTCCATTGTGCCAATAAGGAGAGAGAAGAGAGAAGTTGTTTGGAGGCAGAGCTAGATATGGCTAGGGAGTGGGCCGTGAAAGCCCAAGAGTCATTGAGTAAACTTCAAGAATTGTAGGACTCACTCCAGGCAGAGAATGAAGAGCTGAGGGGCCTTAGGGACTTTGACGCCCAACAGGTCAAAATGTTGGAGGAGGAGCGCTTGACCATGTTGGCCATTGCAGAGGACCGAGGAGCTTTGCTATCCTAGGCCACAATCTGTGAATAGGTGTTGGCTGAGTTGGGGGCAGTCCATAAGAGGATAGCCGGCCAAGACGTGGTCATTCGGGATATGCAAAGTGACCTGTCGCAGGTATAAGAGGTTGTCACCCGATCAAGCCAATAGCAAGGGAGGGCCCTCTGTATTCAGGATGAAGCTTGGTCTCATGGTTAATTGGAGGGCCTTGAAAGGATGGGTGACTATGTCATTCTGAACCTTCGTGAAGGCTCACTTGCGGGCTATCGAGTTCAATCACCTTGAACTTGATTTGGCAGCCCTTAATCACATAGGTGAGATCGGGCGGGCGATGATTCTAGATGCATTTTTCTCTGGAAAGATGATGATACCCTTGACCTTCCTTTAAGGGGTGGTGCTGGCATTAGCTTAATGGAAGGTGGCCTTGAAGGGGCCGGGGTTGATCCCATCGAGCTTAGACAGGAGCCAAGCTCTCCAGAGCAGGCCTTTTTGACCCCGAGGAGGATTGAGGAGCTTCTTGTGCTGGATCCCTCTTGGCACCATTGTCTTCTTTTGTTTTCTTTTATGTAAATGGTGACATAGCTTTTTGCCATTGTCTTCTTTCGTTTTCTTTTTCTTTTTAAGAAAAATTTATAATGTTTCTGCCAAAAGTGTTGGTCCTGTGAGTAGAAAAAAACTTTTTTCAAAAATTCTCTTTGCATTTCCTGCCATGTGCCAATAGATCTTAATCTCAAGGAATTTAGCCAATTTTTAGATTTTTTTTTTTTCAAAGAGAATGGGAATAACTTTAATCTACAACATCATCATTAACAGTTTGGTTTTGTAAAGTTACACAAATCTCTTCAAATTCTTTCAAATGTAAATAAAGACTTTTTGAGTCTAAGCCATGAAACATGGGAAATAATTGAATTACTTCCAATTTTAAATCAAAATTCTCCATATTTATAGGAAAAATCATGCAAGATGGAGTACTTGTCATTGTTGGCTGCAAATATTCACGCAAAGTTCTCATTGGTGGATTATTTTGAACTTCCTCATTTTTGAGTTCATCATGAATACTATGATTGTCAGCCATGGTATTAGAATGAGAATTTTTAGAATTACTAGACAACCTATCAACCAATTCTTTTAAAACAATTACTTCTTTCCTCAATCTACCAGTTTGATCATGTTGTCACGAGATCATTCATCATAAAGGCTCAAGCACATTCAAGAAGACTAAAAGATATAGACAAGTCTAAAAATTAATTAATGCATGCACCACCTAAAGTCTTATATTCTAAAAACTAAATAATAGACAAGCAAGAAAAAAAAAAACGAGATTACCAAATGATATCAATATAAAGGTAATACCACTCAATCCTTTTCCCATCAAAATGACAAAAATCGTACATGCAAAAAAAAATACGAAAAAGTTAGCAAAAAATTACTATTATTTTTTTTCTTTTCTTAAAAAAAAAAAAGAAACTTATCACACGTTGCAATCTCCAGCAACGGTGCCAAAAACTAGTTGCGCCTAATCTTTGACTCAAACTAGTGAACCAAAAATTTAGTATTGTTTTACCTGCAAGTATACAGGTATTGTAGTACCTAACAGAATCGAATTCACATGGATGAACTTTTGTGATAAAGACAATAACTCAACCAATGAAAATAAGTTACTAAAACGAACGTGCAATCGAACAGAAAAGAAAATTACTAAGATAATGATTGTTAAATTAACAGAATAAAACTAAAATAATAAAATAAATTGATATGGAGAAAGACTAAAGTTTCAAGGATCCATCTTATAATTTAGAATATTATTTCTGATCGATTTATTTCAATTAAATTAGAATAATGATTCCATTTAATTAGAGGATTTAGCATTTAAAGTAAAAAAAATAGTCACTAATGATTAAGCATAAACGATTGATGTGTAAAATATTCACAACTTCATTTAAATATCACAGGGACTTTTTCAAGCATTCATTGTATTTGAAAATTATAATAAATCAAGATAAATATATAAACAATCAAAATATCCAATAATAAAATATTTCAATCGATCAAGCTCACAAAATAAATTCAAATGTTGATCTGAAAACAAAATCTAAACCATTAGACTTTATCTTTAACCTTAATACGAATTTTAGCCAACCATGTTCAATATAAGGGATATGAAAATTAAATAAATATTTTTCATTAAGTAACTAAAATAAAACATTAAATTTAATACTAAAAAACAACTATAAGAGAGTAAAAGTGGAGAAAAGATGAAGCCCGAAAGAACTCTCCTTGCGTTTCGTGCATTCAAATGTGGGTCCCAGCGTTAGACAAAAAAGTTCAGCATCAAACAGAAGTCCTAGCGTTAGACAAAAAAGCTTCTCCCCTATCTGTTCTGTGTGCTAGCTGCCTATGTTTTTAAAATAAATCTTAGCATCAGCCACTATTTGCTGAAGCCGGGAGCACACCTGACGTGGCCTAAGGTGCATTTACAGTTTTCTCCCTACTACACATTCCTGTTTCCCCTTTCATTTTCACTGCATTTGAATTTCACCCTACCTCCCCCCCACCCCACCCCAACCCACGTCGCCCAACCTCTCCCCCATCCCCACCCCCACATCGCAGCCCATTCTCCTCCGCGTCGCCCAACCCATCTGAGCCCCCAGCCCATCCTTCCCATCCTCTCCCCCACCCCTGCATCCCTTGCCCTAGTTGACCCATCGACGATCCTCCCTCTACTGAAGAGATCTGCATAGGTTTGGTTGTTTACTCTACTATTTTATCCTTATGTGGAATTTACTTCTAATTATTCCAAAGGTTGATTTGTAGGATATTAATGAAGTGATGCTCCTGCTAGAGCAATTTCGTTCATCTTTTTTTCTCCTTTGAATTAAATTGAACTTGGTGCCTTTCTATACTACCCGATCATGTTGTCTATATATCCATATGTCGTGATGATTCTGACTCTCTCTCTCTCATCCCAGCCAAATGGAACTCCCTTTCAATATCTTCATGGTTACCGGGGACGTGATAGAGGAAGAGGAATGAGGGTAATTTGTTGTTTACACTTATGTTTTGAAATTAAGTTGTGTTACTTCATATTAAAAAAAATTAAGTTGGGTTACTGGATGTGTATCAAGCTTTAATCTGAGAACTTCATTAAAGACTAAGTATCAACGTAGTTATGTGGGAGTTTCACCTTCTTCTTTTTTATCGGTAATCAAGAAGTTTTATTCAATGAGTTTCACCTTTCAAGTCTCTAGATCAAATTAAGGTATTTTTTAGAAGTGAGTGCTGTATTTTGTGTTTATGAAATTTCAAATCTAATAAGAGATTTACACAATGTCAAGGTACTGCTGATGACATACCCCTGCCACCCTCCCCCCCAAAGTAAATCTTGATCTATGTAATGTCATCATGATTTGTAATTGATTAGTTTCTCTCATTGAATGTGGTTCTGGCATGAAATTTTGAACACATGCTGTGCAGAGTTCACGTCAAGGAAAAAAATTCTTTGAAGATTTTGATTTCATAGTAATGAACGAGAAATTTAAGAAGGATAAAGTGTGGGGTCATCTTGGCAAGAGTAGTAAATCTCATTCAATGGACAAGGAAGGAGACGAAAAATTTGGCGATGAAGATGATACTCAAGAAGACGATGATCAATTACCAAAATTTCGGGTCAAGGTGATATTTGTTGTTCTGTGTATCATTATGGCTAGATCAAGTTCTATTTTTTTTGGGGGGGGGGGGGTGGTGGGGGTGGGAGGGGGAGTGGGGAATGCTCTTTCTATGTATTTTTTTACTTCATTTATAATAAAAAGTTATTTTATGTCAGCAGCCTGTCTATAATAAGGATGATTTCTTTGATTCCCTCTCCTGCAATTCAATTGGTCACAAAATTCTCTGAGCAAATGAAGATAGACACAGAGGTAACGTTTGTTTTGATTTGTCACTCCCATGTGTTGAGAATTATGTCCAATATTTTTGCCTATTTGTGTGCAGACTTTTGGTGACTTTGCAAGGTATCAGGGTGGTCGAGGAGGTCGTGGACATGGGCATGGTGGTTACCATGGAAGGGGGTATAGTCATGTTGGGTGGTAAATGTAAAGCCAATCTGCTCACGACAACAAACCAGTACTTGAGGGGTGTGCTTGTTATTGTTGTGTTCTCTCACATTTGACTGTCCTGAAAATAAAGAGTAGGAAGTGCATTTTGATTTTAAATTTTGTCTAAATCTGTTTCCCTCATTTAACAGAAATTTTATTTGGAGTTAACAAAAGCACCGTTTAACAATTGCTTTATTGTTATTATTATTATTGTAAATTAGTGCCTGTTTATGTATGATTTGTAAAATTAGTACAATTTTATTTCGATCTTATATGACTTTCTTTAAGTTTTATCATAAACAAAACTCCAAGCTTCCGAAAGATAATTTGAGACCGAAAGCTCACATTATATGCTGGAAACATTCGGTGGTAGAAGATAAAAGATAAAACCAGAGACTATCAAGTATTATTATTTTGATATTGTTTTGAGGGCTTACACTCAACAAACATGAAGATAGCATTAGAACAAAGATCGGATAATGAGTTGTCTAATCTTGAAAACTAAAATTAGCGGTTGTAACGAAGCAATAGCCATTATTGATAATTTGATAGGGTCTCAAAGTCACTTGAACCTACTTGCATGTGGTAACCAAGACTCTTTTGGGAGGAAGAGAAGGCATTCTTCCATGAAGCAAAGCCATGTTATCAAAGAAGAGAACATCACTCTTCTCCCACTTGAATTTGATGCTCTCTTTTTCAAACAGTGCGTTGCCTTTGTGCATAAGAACTGCAAACCTAATAGAATCTCATATACAACGAGAAGATGACATGCACTCTAATGACAACCAAAAATGTAGCTTCAAATCATTTACAAACACGCTAGTATAATTGAAGTACCAAAGCTAAATACATTATCTGTTAGGGCCCCCACCCTCTTCTAGCTCAATATTAAAAAATAAAAGGTGTAATACTCTGTCGTAAGGCTCAATGGAAGACAATGTAGACCCTTTGGAAGCGTTTTTGTAGTTAACTGTGGACGGAATGATAAATCTAGAGCTTGCACCCATTGCTCTTCCCGTGTAACATGAAGTCAGGGGTCCTTTCTCTCTTTCACCTAATCCATCACTCAATCCACCCACAACGCCAACATCTATCAGGGATACCTTCTTGGCTGCAAGTAAATTCAAATGAGAAAGCACTTATTATGAGAGGCAACCCATTTGATTATTGAAGTTATAGAGTTGTGTAGAACTCCATCACAACCATTAAGTGTGATTAGGAAGGATCACAAGAATAAAGCCATACTTTGTGCAGAAATAATTAAACCAAAATAAGATTTTTCTGAACGATAAAACATGAACGACAAAAATCATGAACGATAAAACAAATATAAATACATTAAAAAAAAATCATTTCCAAATCCAAATCATCGATTCATGGCAAGACTATGTGCAACGGTGAGGGAGATAAATTTTCTAAATTCAGAGCAGAAATAATATTCCAAGAAAACAAAGATTAATGCTGGAGAGAGAATTTCGAAAGAGAAAATACCGGAGAGAGAGGGGCTGTGTACGAGAGGGATGGAGAAACAACTGAAAAATGACTGAGGAGCGAGGGCTGACAGATTTTTGTAAAGTTTTTCCTTCTGATGCACAATCTTTCTATCTCCACAACTTAGCTGCAACTGATTTAGCCCAAAGGACTAAGATCGACATAAAGAAAAATGGGTAAACATTGAAAAATAACATTATTTCCTGATTACTTACTTTGAGAAAGAGAATGAATAAACAAAAAAGAATACAATTGATTTTCTTCCCAATCTAAGCTCTTAACAGATAGGGAGGGACCCTAGGGCAAGAAACCACTCACCCTTTGATGGGGATGTGCAGATGGGCTGTGAAGACGGGCTCGGTGTCGCTTGAAAGAGAGACGGAGTTGTCACCGGCGACTGTGGGCAGAGGAGGTTTGACGCGAGCGGGGAGTAGATTCGACGTGGGCTGGAATTCAACGCAGGGGGCAGAAATTTGAATGGGCTGGAATTCAACGCGGGGGGCAGAAATTTGAATGGGAATAATATCAAAACTTCCTACCGAAAATGGTGTGTTTCAAATAATTAAAAAAAAAAAAGATTGCCACGTAGGGTGTATAAAATTGCACACCACTATAGTGGCTGATGCCAATCAAAACTCATGTTTTTATGAACCTTTTAGTGCAGCCCCGTTTACTTCCAAGCTCCAGCTCTCACGATGAACGTAAAAAAAGAAATCTGGCCTTCCGTTGCATGTTGTGTCTAGCAAGTAGCTCAGGCCCAACTGTCGAAAGTCTCGAGCCAGAGATATAAAATTCTGCCAAAAGTCCCTAGCTTTTCTTTCTCTCCGTATTTTCAGTGTTGCTGAGAAACTCCAGTCCGAAGCTTCTTCTACTACCGCATTCATTTCCTCAGCTGCAGTCCAAAGCTTCACCAGAAAAAGTGCTCCAGGAAATCTCTCTCAGAACAGCTCCTACGTGATCCCTTGTTCTCTCCCTCTAAAACAGAGCTCCATTCCATTCGGTCTCAGCTGTACCTCCTTCTCCAATAATTTCCTTCCTCCAGCCTCTATCCTTCCCTCACTCTCTGTTGAGATATGTACATATGAGTTAGTTAGAGTTAGTTAGCAAGTTTTCATTTTAATTATAACACGTGCTGTAATTAGTTTTCTGTATAAATAGGACATAGGTCAGCTTTGTAATACACGGAATTCTTTTAATCAAAAGCAGAGGAAACTTTCCTTTTTTGCCTTTTAGGTTTTATGTGCGTAGTGTGAAACCATCTTTTCTACATGGTATCAGTGAAAGAGAAAATTACAATTCTGCATTAAATGGAGTCTTCTTCCTCTGAATCTCCTATCAATCTTACGGATAATTCATCCAGTCCTTATCATCTCAACAATGCCGATAATCCTGGCATTGTGCTGGTTACGCAGCCATTAACTGGAGATAATTACCATGCTTGGTCTCGATCCATGCGAATTGCTTTACGATCTAAGCACAAGCTTGGTTTCATTGATGGAAGTATTACCTTGCCATCTAATGTTTCTGATCCAGCGCATACTGCTTGGTTACGTTGTAATGACATGGTTTTCTCGTGGTTACTCAATTCTGTATCAAAAGAGATCGCAGCCAATTGTATCTACATCAACACAGCACGAGAACTTTGGTGTGATTTACAGCAACGCTATTTGCAAACTAATGCGCCTAGGATTTTTCAGCTCCAGAAGGAAATTGGAGATCTGATGCAAGATGATCTGTCTGTAAGTGCATATTTTACTCGATTGAAGACTCTTTGGGATGAATTGATGAATTACATGTCTTTACCTTCTTGTATCTCTTCAAGAAATTGTAATTGTGAAGTTTTAAAAGCTGTTCTTGACCACCGGCAACGAGAATATGCAATGCGTTTTCTGATGGGACTTAATGACACTTTTGCAAGTGTTAGATCACAAATTTTGTTGATAGATCCATTTCCTGATATCAACAGAGTGTTCTCTCTGATCTTGCAAGAAGAAAGACAGCGTGGTATTCATTCCATTGTTAAATTTGTGAATAATGATTCTGCTGCTTTGGTTTCCACTACTCAGCAACAACATCCTCAGAAATTCACTCCAAGGAATAAATTTTCTTCGAAACCTAAACCAATGTGCAGCCACTGTGGAATAGTGGGCCATACCAAGGAGAAATGCTATAAACTCCACGGGTATCCTCCTGGATACAAATTCACCAAATCTCGGATTAATTCTGTCAATGGTAACCCTTCTGATAATGTTTCACAGGAGGCACACACTTTTGAAGGATCTTCATTACCTTTTACTCAAGAGCAGTGTCAACAACTGCTTTCTATGCTTGATTTACACAAATCTTCAACCAAACCTCCAGTGGTTTCACCCGTAGGTACTCATCACAATCCTCAGACATTCCTTCATCAGTCAGGTATATTACCATTTCCCTCACATAGTGTTTTTACTGCTCTTAGTTTTCAGCATTTTTCATCCTTCATCCATAAAGTTGAAAATCATCCTTCTAATGCACCTTGGATCATTGATACTGGTGCAACTGACCACATGGTCAGTTCTGTTTCTTTCTTAAATTCATACTCCTCTGTTCAATCTACCTTTGTGACTCTTCCAAATGGTCACAAAGTCAGTGTCACACACATAGGCATAGTCAAAATTTCTGATACCTTAATATTGACTAATGTTCTATGTGTTCCATCTTTCTCCTTCAATCTTTTGTCAGTTAGTAAACTTGTTCATTCTACTAACTGTGCTGTGTTTTTCTTGAACAAATCATGTATCATTCAGGACCTGTGTGCATGGAGGACGATTGGTCTGGGTGAACAACGAGATGGACTTTATTACTTGCTGCCATATAAGACATCAACCCCTGATGTAATTGATGATTCTGTTTCTAGTGTATTTTCTAATTCCAATAATGCATTTTCTGCTTCCAGTATTCCTGCACCTCTTGTTTCAAGTCCTCAAACTTTAGACATATGGCATTATCGTTTAGGACATCCATCCAATTCTAGACAATGTTTGTTACATAAACAAGATTCTCTTATCAATTCTCCTTGTACAAACATCTGTGATATATGCCATTATTCCAAACAGGCTCGTTTATCTTTTCCTCTGAGCAATTCTGTCACTACAGAACCATTTGATCTCATCCATACTGATATATGGGGTCCTTTTTCTACTTCCACTTTAGAAGGTTTTCAGTACTTTCTTACAATTGTGGATGATTTCTCACGAGCAACTTGGGTCTATATGATGAAAACTAAATCTGAAACTAGACCTAAGTTACTTTCATTCTTTGCTCTTGCTGAAACACAATTCAATCATAAAGTTAAAACCATTAGAAGTGATAATGGTCTAGAATTCAATATGACCAATTATTATGCTTCTAAGGGAATCATTCATCAAAGGAGTTGTAATGCCACTCCTCAACAAAATGGAATTGTGGAACGTAAGCATAGACATTTGTTAGAAGTGGCTAGAGCTCTCAGATTTCAAGCACATCTTCCTTTATGTTTTTGGGGTGATTGTGTCTTAACAGCTGCTTATATCATCAATAGATTACCTACTCCACTTCTCTCAAATAAGTCTCCTTATGAATTGCTTTTCTCTACAAAGCCTTCATATTCTCATTTCAAGGTATTTGGATGCCTTTGTTTTGCTAGTACTCTTTCTTCCCATAGAAATAAATTTGACTCTAGAGCAAGAAAGTGTTTGTTTCTTGGTTATCCCTATGGTGTAAAAGGATATAAACTCTATGATTTACAATCTCATACAGTTTTTCTATCTAGGGATGTTATTTTCCATGAACACATATTTCCCTACAAGAAAAATCTTGTTCATTCTTCCTCACAACAAACTGTTATACCTATGGAGTCTTTTGTTCTTCCAGTTCCAGTTTTTGATCCTACAATAGATTCCACATTCTTTTCAACCACTATACAGCCACCTCAAAATCCTACTCAAAATATTGATTCTACAAATGTTTCTTCTCTTAGAAGATCCACTAGACAGAGACATCCACCAAACTATCTACAGCAATATCATTGTCATCTTACTTGTTCTCCCTCAGATCATAGTTCACTTGCTGCAGCATCCTCAAAGGTTAGTTCTCACTACCCTTTGTCTACTTATCTTTCTTATTCTAAATTGTCTCCTGCATACAAAGCCTACACAGTTTCTTTGTCTTCCAATTTTGAACCCAAATCATATTATCAAGCTGTCAAATTTTCACATTGGCGTGATGCCATGTCAGTTGAGTTAACTGCTCTTGAAGAAAATCATACTTGGGTTCTTACTAGTTTACCTCCTGATAAACATCCAATTGGTTGCAAATGGGTGTATAAGATTAAATATAAGTCAGATGGTACCATTGAGAGATACAAAGCTAGGCTTGTAGCTAAGGGGTACACTCAACAAGAAGGATTGGACTTTCTTGATACATTTTCTCCTGTTGCCAAGCTCACCAGTGTTAGGTGTTTGCTTGCCATTGCTGCTGCTAAAGGATGGTATTTACATCAGTTAGATGTAAATAATGCTTTTCTTCATGGTGATTTAAATGAAGAGGTTTACATGACACTTCCTCAAGGTTATGGAAGTGAGGGGGAGACACGAGTATGCAAGTTGACTAAATCCTTGTATGGACTCAAACAGGCTTCTCGCCAATGGTTTCACAAGTTATCAAACTGTCTTTTAAACCATGGTTTTTCACAATCTAAGTGTGACTATTCTCTGTTTACTAAAGTCACTACAAGTTCATTCATTGCCTTGCTTGTCTATGTGGATGATGTCATAGTAGCAAGCAATGATATTCAAGCTGTGCAAGACATCAAAAATATTCTTCATGCTGAGTTCAAGATTAAAGATCTTGGAGAATTAAAATACTTCCTAGGATTGGAAGTAGCTCGAACATCTAAAGGCATTTCTGTTTGCCAAAGACACTATGCTCTTGAAGTGTTAACAGATTCAGGTTTTATTGGCTGCAAACCAGCCAAAATACCTATGGATCCTAACCTGCGCCTCATCAATACAGATAGTGGTTCATTAGAAGATCCCACTGTCTATCGAAGGTTAATAGGAAGGTTACTCTACTTGACTATTACAAGACCAGACTTGGTATTCTCTGTTCACATTTTGGCTCAGTTTATGAATAAACCAGCACAAGTTCATCTTGATGCTGCATATCAGGTTTTGAGATATATAAAAGGAACTCCAGGGCAGGGTATATTTTTGCATGCATCTTCATCTTTACAATTGAAGGCATTCACGGATTCAGACTGGGCAACATGTCCTGAAACAAGAAAGTCAATTACAGGCTTTTGTGTTTTCTTGGGTGAATCTCTTATTTCTTGGAAATCCAAGAAACAAAACACTGTGTCAAGATCATCAGCAGAGGCTGAATACAGGGCTCTCGGTTCCACAACATGTGAATTAATTTGGTTAATTGCCTTGCTTAAAGACTTTGGGATTAATCACAACTCACCAGCATTACTTTACTGTGACAGCAAAGCTGCTCTACATATAGCAGCCAACCCAGTGTTTCATGAGAGAACGAAACACATTGAAATTGATTGCCATTTGGTTAGAGAAAAAATTCAAGCTGGAATACTGCATACTCTTCATGTGAATTCAAAGCATCAGCTGGCAGATTTTTTTACAAAGGCTTTGGCCTTCCCTCAGTTTACATTTTTCCTTTCCAAGATGGGAGTAATAAATATACATACTCCATCTTGAGGGGGAGTGTTGAGATATGTACATATGAGTTAGTTAGAGTTAGTTAGCAAGTTTTCATTTTAATTATAACACGTGCTGTAATTAGTTTTCTGTATAAATAGGACATAGGTCAGCTTTGTAATACACGGAATTCTTTTAATCAAAAGCAGAGGAAACTTTCCTTTTTTGCCTTTTAGGTTTTATGTGCGTAGTGTGAAACCATCTTTTCTACACTCTCCGTAAGCGTCAAAACAAAAAATGAAAATTTTCTCACACCAAAACAAACTTTCAGCCTTCACCTCTTTCTCTCCCCCTCTGTTTTCACTCCCCTTAAGTCCCTTCCGTAAGCCTTTTTCTTCTTTACGTAAGTGTTAGTCTTTTTATTTCTTTCCCATTTTCTTTTGTTTATGTTCTACCCTCCTTCAAGTCACCGAACCGACTAGTTAAAACTCCACCCAGCTGGCGTACAGGAAAACCGAGCCTCCCAACTCTCTCCCCCTCTGTTCCGTGTAATGAAGCCCCTAAATAAAATAAAGAAACTTGCAGTTCCCTCTTTTTGCCGAAAGTCCCTCTCTTTCCTTTTTTTTTTTTCTATTTTTCCGTTTTAACACTGCCCTGCCCTCTAGTCTGTAGCTCTCCTTACAAAAGTAAGTTAGTCCACTCTAGAAGCAAGTCCCTCATGTGAACCAATTTTTTTTTTTTTTTAAATAATGCCCAAGACGCCATCTCTCTCAGTCTATCCTCTGCTCTACCCGAAAGCTCCCTTGCATTTTTTCCCTTCTCATCCAAACCCAAAAACTGATGGTCCTCTCCATAAATCACTCCTTCCTTTTCTCTCTGCTGAAAACAGCTCCTTTGTGTGCCCCTTCTTTTCATCCAGCGTTTTGGTGTTTTTCTCCCCTTAGTGTAAGTCTATCCTCATTTCCCAAAAAGCCATCTGCATGCCTCCCATTCCAAAAGCTAAGTCAACAGACTTTGGCTCATGTATGATATTTCATTTGCTTGAGTGATTAACACTGAGAAATTGAGAATGAAATATAAACTAAAAATAAATAATAAAATAAGAAAAGTAAAACAATGTATTGTGCATGGGAGGAGTTATTGTCCAATTAAATCATAGGTTATAAAAATAAACATAAATCATGATACTAATCAATTTAAACCACAACTCGGATTTATGCCTATTAACTATTTTTTTTTATCTAAAACCAATAATAATGTTACGAAATAATTAAAAAGTATTGGTTCTAAATGTATGAGATATACAATATTTCATCTCAATCACCAATCCAAACTAGCGTTTTGTTAATCCTTGAGCAAAATAATGAAAATTAATTGACAGAATATTGCATAAAGCTCGAAATCCAAATACAAATAATCAAACATAATTCTGAATTCTCACAAAAGTCTATTCGTGACTATTCAGCACTAGAAGTTGTATCCATAAGGAAAGTCTCAACAATTATTTACATAGAATTGGGGCAAATGTCTTAGAACTTATATATGTGTGACTAAACCGATGTGTGTTTCTAATTAATAAGCATGTTTTATCATAAGATTTTTCTACTTTAAGATTAATCATTATTGATTCTAACTACTTCAAAACCTAAGGGACTAGCAGTTTTTACGTCAACTCTATTTAAAGATTGAACACTCAACCCCCAAAAGTTTTGGGTAACTATTTCTAACCCTTTATTTATGAAAGCTAACTCGCTTTCATCTTCATCTTTTTTTTTTTTCGTTTGATTTTCTTGTTTTCGTTCTTCTTCTTCTCTCTCTTTTTTTTTTTTTTTTAATTGATAAGGTTAGGTAGTCCTACAGTTTACTTCTACTATTTTAAATTAATGAACATTAATAAGGAATACTATAAGTGTAAATATGTACAAAATATTCTTTCAAAACTTGTCATTCCTTCTATATAAATCATACTAAAGCTCATCTCTATAAATATCGCATCCCAGAGTTTCATATCACCTTTCAATAAAATATGATGCATCATAAGTTATGCTCTATACTTAGAGTTGAAGATAAATCTTCACAAAATAATTCCGTTCAACTACTCTATCAAGGTACTCAAATTTCACAAAAATGCCAGGAGTGTGTGTTAATCATTTGTGTTTCAATGCACATCACAATAATTTTTTTTGTTATTTTATATATATATATATATTTAAACTAACACATTTTCAATAGAAAACCACCCCCCAACTACATGTAACATTGTACTCAATATTCAACAAATGAATGTTCGATGACGTAGGCTATACAGGCATGAATTGAAATAAGATAAACACTGCAGAACTTATATTAAAATGAAAATGATTAAACAGAGAGGAAAGAAGTCACATGAGATACTTGAGGGCACACAATGAATAGATTTCTGTCAAACTTAGAAGACACAAAAGAACCAAAAAAGAAAAACAAAACAAACAAATATGGTATATACAATGAGAAATAAAAAATTAATTCTAATAAGCAGGATCCTCTAGAGTAGTGGATTCAACCTCTAGAGTAAAATCACCCAAAAATGGTTTCAAACTTTATCCATTAACTTTAAAAATATTACCATTCTTTGGGTTTTGTATCTCAATGGCCCCAAAAGGATAAACGGTTTTTACAATAAATGAACCGATCCATCAGGATCGAAATTTACCAGGAAACAAATGGAGTCTTAAATTATACAACAAAAATTTTTGCGAAGGCTCAAAAGACTTTCGAAAAATATTTTTATCATAAAAAATTTCATTCTCTCCTTAGAAACACGAGAGTTTTCGTAAGCTTTATTCCTGAGTTCCTCTAACTCATTAAACTGAAACTTACAAATAGAGCAAGCTATATCCACATCAAAATTAAATTGCTTAATTATCCAATAAGCTTTGTTTTCCAATTCCACAGGCAAGTGACATGCCTTTTAAAAAATGAGTCTATATAGAGACATACCAATCAGGATTTTAAAAGAAGTATGGTGTGCCCAAAGTGTGTTGGTTAGTCATAAAGACCAATTTTTATGGCTCGGGTTAACCGTCTTTTCAAAAACAATTTTGATCTCCCAATTGGATGCCTCAACTTGGCCACTTGGCCACTTATGAGTAATACCATACTTTCACATTAAAGTCTTGAAAGGCTTATTGCAAAAATGTTTACTCTCATCATTGATAATGGCTCGAGGTGTTCTAAACCTTGATAAAATATTTTCTTTCAAAAATTTCAGCACAACTTTGTGATCATTTTTCTTGCATGGAACGACCTCGATCCATTTAGACACATAATGAGCAACTACTAAGATGTAGAGATTGCCAAAAGAAACTGGGAAGGGTCCTATAAAATTGATGCACCAACAATCAAATATTTCAACAACCAAAATTGGATTTAATGGCATCATATTTTGGTGGGTAATCTCTTCTAATGTTTACAACATTCATAAGTTTTACAAAATTCATAAGTACCCTTGAAAATGGTAGGCTAATAAAAACCACATTGCAAAATTTTAAAAGTTATTTTCTTGCCAGAAAAATGGCCCACCACATGCCCAGAGTGACAAAAAGACATCACACTTTGAAATTCACTATCAGAAACACATCTCCTAATTATCTGATCTGAACAATATTTAAACAAATATAGATCATCCCAAAGAATTTTTTACCTTTACAAAATATTTTCCTCTTGTCTTGTTGAGTCCAAATGTGAGGAATTTCATATGTAGTAAGAAAATTAGCAATGTTAGTATACCAATGCAATTGAGATATACCAAAAAGTTGCTCATTTGAGAATGTGTCTCTAATAGGAACTATCACTATGGAATCTGAAAGAACAAGTCTAGATAGATTATCAGCAACAACATTCTCAACTCATTTTTTATTTTTAATTATCAAATCTAATTATTGCAACAAAAGGATCCATCTAAGTAACCTGGACTTTACATCTTTTTCCGCTAAAAGATATTTCAAAGCATCATGACCAGCAAAAATGACAATTTGAGACCTAATCAAATAAGAGCGAAAATTTTCAAGTGTAAAAATTACTACAAGTAGCTCTTTTTAAGTTGTTGAATAATTCATTTGAGCACTATTTAAAGTTCTACTTGCATAATAAATAACACACGACTTTTTATCCTTATGTTGGCCCAACATAACTTCAACAGCATAATCACTAGCATCACATATAATCTCAAATGGTAAATTCCAATAAGGTGATTGTATAATTGGGGCTGATATTAATATACCTTTTAGTTTTGTAAAAGGTAACTCACAATCCTCAGTCCACATAAAATAATTTTCATTTGATAATAAATTGCGCAAACGTCTAGAAATTGTATTGAAGTCTTTAATGAACCTCCTATAGAAACTTGCATGATTTAGAAAAGATCTGATATCCTTAATATTCTTCGGGATAGGCAAATTATAAATTAATTCAATTTTGGCCTTGTCCACTTCAATACCTTGAGAAGAGACAATGTAACCAAGGACAATCCCTTGAGTGACCATAAAATGACACTTTTCCTAGTTTAAAGTCAAATTATTTTCTTTGTATCTAATCAGCACTTTTTCCAAATGAGTCAAACATTTATCAAATGAATCACCAAAAATAGAAAAGTCATCCATGAATATTTCAACGAAAAATTCTATCATGTCACTAAATATGCTCATCATGCATCTTTGAAATGTAGCAAGAGCATTACAAAGTCTGAATGGCATCCTTTGATATGCAAAGGTACTAAATGGACATGTAAAAGTAGTCTTTTCTTGATCCTCAAGAGCAATCTCAATTTGGTTATATCTAGAATAACTATCTAGGAAGTAATAAAATTTATGACCCGCTACACATTCAAGGATTTGATCCATGAATGGTAAGGGAAAATGATCCTTCTTAGTGACAGAATTTAGTTTTCTATAGTCAATGCAAATACGCCAACCAGTAGGGACTCTAGTTGGGATCAATTTATTATCAGCATTCTTAACTATAGTCACACTAGATTTCTTAGGTACCACCTACGTAGGACTAACCTATTTGCTGTCAAAAATAGCATAAATGATCCCTACATCCAAAAGTTTTAACACTTTTGCTCTAACAACCTCTTTCATGTTGGGGTTCAGTCTATGTTGCATCTCTCTATAGGGTTTAGTATTGTCCTTTAGAGATATCCTGTGAGTACAAATTAAATGACTAATACATTCGATATTAGCTATGGTTCATCATATTGCCTCTTTGTGTTCAATGAGAACACCAATTAATTTTCTCTCTTAAATTTCATCTAGTTTTGATGAAATGACCATTGGTAATGTCTCTGTTTGGCCTAAAAAAGCATATTTGAGATCAGCAGATAAAGGTTTTCAATCGAGTTTTGGTGTTTGCACACTTGAGGGGAGGAACATGACATCACGAGGTGGCAATTCCTCAAAAAATTTCCTTCATTTATCAGTGTCCATTATAGGAATTGATTCCAACAAAAAATTCATAGATGCAAGCATAGAATCATTATCAAAATTTTTACCATGAACCAAACAAGCCTTTAGAGAGTAAAAAAAATTGACAAATCAAATTTAGTTTGAACAGGAGTTTAGATCAAATTTACTTCATGCACATCATCATCATTACCAGGTTGCTTACAAATATTGAAAATATTCAACTCCAAAGTCATGTTGCTAAAAGAAATTATCATCACACCACTCCTACAATTTATTAAAGCATTTGAGGTTGCAAGGGATGGCCTACTCAAAATTATAGGAATTTGAGTGCAAACATTAAAGACAGGTTCATTGTCCAAAACAGTAAAATCTACTGGGAAATAAAATTTGCCTACTTTCACTAACACATCCTCAACTATCCCTCTTAGTATTTTTATTAAACGGTCAGTAAGTTGGAGTATTACTTTGGTGAGTTTAATCTCACCAAGACCTAATTACTCATATACCGAGTAAGGTAGGAGGTTAAGACTAGCACCAAGGTCAAGTAAGGCTTTCTCAATTTTAACATTCCCAATGACACAAGAAATTGTTAGACAATCTGGATCTTTATATTTTGGAAGAAAATTATAAGGATGGTGTTTACTTTTTCTATGATGAAAGCATTCTTTTGCACTTTCATCGTAATCTTCACTGTACACAAATCTTTCAAAAATTTAGCCTAAGATGGAATCTGTTTAATCGCATCCAACAAAGAAATGTTAATTTTCACTTGTTAGAAAATATCAAGAATATCAGCATTTTGAACCAATATATGAAAATGTTGCAACTTTTAGGAAAAAGGGGCAGGTAATGGGGATTTTATAGGCATATCTAGCTCAACTCTGTCAAGTTCACCATCATTCTTGGAATTTAAAGAATTGTTGGTTTCACCAACTTTTATTAAAACATTTTTATCAATTATTTTTCCATTGTGTAGAATAGTGATGGACTTGGCATGTTCAAGTTTTGAATCAGAAAAATTTGAATTTCTTACCTCAAATTTCCCTTTGGGATTCGACTGAAATTGAGCAGGAAACTTACCATTTTCTTGAGCGTGCAGTGTGGAGTTCAAGTCGCTAATAAAAATTCTCATCTCATTAATGGCCTGCATTGTCTGAGTATTAATATTAGATTGCCCCTACATAAAAGTTTGTAATGTCTCCTTAAAGGTTTTCTTATGTGGAGGCACATAAGGAGTAGAAGAAGAAGGCCCTTAGGGATTTTGATTTGAATTGGACTCGTTCCTCTAACTAAAGTTGGGGTGATCTCTCTATCCAGAATTATATGTTTTCGAATAAGGTGAAGAAAATGGTCTTCTGGAAGAATTTATGGCATTTGCTTATTCACGCAACACCTCTTTAAAAGCGGGGATTGTTGGGCAATTCTGAATTAGGTGTCCACTAATCTCACACATGCCGCAATTCTCTTCTTCTTTTTCAATGGCCTTAACCGAATTTACCTTTCTAAGTTCATGACCTTGACTTTTCTTGTCAAACTTGTTATTTTAGCATTCACATTATCATTTCCTTTGAGGATATACATACCCTTTTGAGACATGACATTAAGCTTGAACTTATTTGACCGATCAGAACGATCTGTGTTGTCTCAAGATTGGGCATTTACTATCAATTGGTCAAAATAGTTCTAAGCATCATCATGATCTTTATTTAAAAATTCACCATCACATATCATTTCTACAAACTGGTATATTTGAGATGTTAAAATTTTATAGAAAAAACTAATGGTGTGCCAATTCTTATAGCCATGATGTGGGCAAGTTAGCAATAATTCTTTAAAATGCTCACAACAATGAAAAAATGTTTTATTTTCTTTTTGAGAAAAATTCATAATGTTTCTGCGAAGAGTGTTGGTCCTGTGAGTAGGAAAAAACTTTTTAAAAAATTCTCTTTGCATTTCCTGCCATGTGCCAATAGATCTTGGTCTCAAAGAATTTAGCCAATTTTTAGATTTTTCTTTCAAAGAAAATAGGAACAACTTTAATTTAACAACATCATCATTGACAATTTGGTTTTGTAAAGTTGCACAAACCTCTTCAAATTCTTTCAGATGCAAATAAGAACTTTCTGAGTTTAAGCCATGAAACTTGGGAAGTAATTGAATTACTCTCAATTTTAAATCAAAATTCTCCATATTTGTAGGAAAAATCATGCAAGATGGAGTACATGTCATTGTTGGCTGCAAATACTCACGCAAAGTTCTCATTGGTGGATTATTTTGAGCTTCCTCATTTTCGAGTTCATCATGAACACCATGATTGTTAGCCATGGTATTAGAATGAGAATTTTTGGAATTACCAGACAACCTATCAACCAATTCTTTTAAACAATTTCTTCTTTCCTCAATCTACTAGTTTGATCACGTTGCCACAAGCTTATTCATCGTAGAGGCTCAAGCACATTCAAGAAGACTAAAAGATATGGACAAGTCTCAAAATTAATTGATGCATGCACCACCTAAAGTCTTATATTCTAAAAACTAAATGAAAAACAAGCAAGAAAATAAAAAAAATGGAATGAGATTATCAAATGGTATCAATATGAAGGCAATGCCACTCGATCCCTTTCCCATCAAAATAACAAAAATCTTACTTGCAAAAAAAAAAAAAAAAACAGAAAGTTAACAAAAGATTACTATTATTTTTTTTTCCTTAAAAAAAAATTCTTATCACACGTTACAATTTACGGCAACGGCACCAAAAACTAGTTGCGCCTAAACTTTGAATCAAACTAAAAACTAAAAATTTAGTGCAGTTTTACCTCCAAGTATACAGGTGTTGTAATACAAAACATGGTTGAATCTATAGGGATTGGCTTATGTGATAAAAAAAAAATAACTCAACCAATGAAAATAAGTTACTAAAACGAACGTGCAATCGAATAGAAGAGAAAATTACTAAGATGACAATTTGTAAATTAACAGAATAAAACTAAAATGATAAACTAAATTGATATGGAGAAAGCCTAAGACTTCGAGGATCTGTATTATAATTTAGAATATTATTTCCAATCGATTTACTTCAATTAAACTAGAATAATGATTCCGTTTAATTGGAGGATTTAGCATTTAAGGTCAAGAAAAATAATCACTTATGATTAAGCATGAATGATTGATGTTTAAAATATTCACAACCTCATTTGAATATCACATAGACTTTTTCAAGCATTCACTGTATTAAAAAATTACAATGAATTAAGATAAATATATAGACAATCAAAATATCCAATAATAAAATCCTTCAATCAATCAAGCTCACAAAATAAATTCCAATGTTGATCCAAAAATAATATCTAAACCATTTGACTTCACCTCTAACCTCAGCATAAAAGTTTAGCTAACCATGTTCAATACAAGAGCTATGAAAATTAAATAAATATTTTTCATTCAATAACTAAAATAAAACACAAAACCTAATACTAGAAAACAACTATAACAGAGTAGAAGTGGAGAGAAGGTGAAGCTCGAAAGAACTCCCCTTGCGTTCCGTGCGTTCAAACGTGGGTCCTAATGTTAGATGTAGGGTGTAAAAAAAACTGATAAACTAGTAAACCGGACCGGACCAAACCCAATAGGTGGGATCGATCTGGTCCTAAGTTTGGTTCGGTCCGGTTCTGATTTTTCTTTTATTTAAAACCCGAACAGACCGGACCAGTTTATATATTTTAATTTTTTATATTGTATATACAATATATAACTATATATAAAATAGTTTTGTATTATATGATACATTACTAATTAATTTCATATTAAATTTTAAAATATTATATCATTTTGTTTATTCTATTAATAATTATACTAATATTATTAGTGCATATTAATAGTTAAACTAATACTATATCACTACATATTATAATGTACTATATTATATTATTATAGTCTATAATACAATTATAATATATATTATAATATCCTACAATATATTATCACTATAGTATTATATACTATAATATAATATTATATATATATTATATAATATATAATATGGTACATTAAAATTAGTAAAACTGAAGTACTAGTTTAGAAGGGTAATTGGTGTGTAATCGGTTTTGAAAAATACAAAACTGGTACATATCGATTCGGTCATAAATTTTATCCAAAACATGATCGAACCGGATCAATTACATCCCTAAATCTTATAATGTGTATTTCTATTAATATAAGAGGACCTATCTATAAGCCACTGCAGCAGTGCACACATTCTCAGTATGTGGCTTCTTCCGATAATTCTTCTTTTTTTTTTTCCTTTTTCTTTTAACAAAATGTCCTTTTGATCTCAGTTCATTTTCTCTTTCTCCATTTGAAATTTCCCTATTCGAATTTGCCTTGGAAAATACCTCCTCCCTCACCAGCATTGCAACACCTTCCTCTGCCCAGAGCCACCCGGTGATGCTGTCTCTCTACTCAGCACCACCCCCGAAGCTCATCTGTTTGCCCAGCCCCACCCTTCCTCACAAGCTCATTCCAAGCAAACTAGCCTCTCCCAGTACTTTCACGGACACGAAGAAAGAAATGGAGATGAGAATGGTCCTCCTGTCTCACCCTTAACTCTCTTTCTCTAACTCTCTACCCTCGATTTCTTCACCTTTGCTTTACTTCAATACCATAATCTCCCTCTATCAAAATTTCTTATTTTCGTTGTCTGATCCCCAATTCTGAACTACAATTTCAGGTACGACACTTTCTCGATTTCTCCCTATAACATATTTAACTCCTTTATTTTAAATCATATTTGATAATCCATCTCCATTTTCAAGTTCTCATTTTCCCTTATTTTCTTGGCTCCCAAACGCGGGTAGTTTTTCATCAAAACTTCCTATTATTTTTCTGGAGACTTATTGGTCTCTCTAGTATATTTATGCATAACAACCTCTTTAAATGATTTGAGTTGTGTGTTGTTGATTTTCTTTGATTTTGTGTTTTACTGTTTGATCCTTCAGTTGAGTGCTGCATAATTTGGCGCTCTTCAATAATGATATCTTGGGGGTTTCATCCTTTTGGTTTTTATTTTTATTTTTATTTTTTATTTTTATATTCTTTGAGATAATATGGTATTCTTTCCTTCTTGTTTATCACAATGCTCACAAAAGAAATGAGTTTAATTTGTTTTTTTGTGCTTTTACTCTGTCATGTTATCATAGAATCCCCATTGTGTATTTTCTACTCACTGGCATAAATTTAGGACACCAGCTGAGATATTATTTTCCATATGGTAGTGGGAAAGGTTTATAAATGCCTGAAAATGCAAGATGATCTAGTGGTTTAAAGAGCCAATTTAAGGGTTTAAAGACTCTTCTATTAATTTGTAAGCAATATGGGGCTGGGAAATGCATGCTCTTTGGGTAATGATGGGTTAATATAAACTTGCTAGTGCATGGATAATGTGAACTTGTGAAATATAAACTCGCTAGTGCATTGGTGTTGTGGGCGAGTTCTTTGAATATTCCTCTACCCTTGAAGCAATTGCAGCAAAAGTATGGATTTATCTTAAGGGTATGTATAGAAATGGATTTATCTATCGTTGTGGAGGATGTCATTTGGATTGGTATAAATAATGAAAAGTCGTTTGGCAAAATATTATGTATGGCCATGACAATTCTGTGTAAGAACCTCACTAATGTTCCAATTGGTAAATCTACCGATTTGCCAAAAGTTAATCCAGTTGTGAAGCAGAAACTTGTGGAGAGTAAAGATCAAATAGTGCCAAGCTCTACAAATACTAATTGTTCAGTCCCTATTATTAGATGGTAATGATGCTACGATTGAAGAAGATGGTAATGAAAGTGGCCCCTTAAGGTTTCCTTCCCTCTAAATTTGATGTGCTTATTTTATATCAGACTCTCTCTCTCTCTCTCTCTCTCTCTCTCTCTCTCTCTCTCTCTCTCTCTCTCTCTCTCTCTCTCTCTCTAACAAGAAGAAGGCTTATCAAGAAGCAGAAGAGTGTGAAGTAGAGGATTTATGTCATCTTGCTTTGATATGCTATATGGAGCATTGAAGCAGGTCCAATTGTTAAATTTTCAGTCTCTGTTAGTCCCAACTTTTGTCACACTCCTTTTGTTCTTCACCTTTTGCATGCAATCTTGGTGTTAGCCATGCCGAAAAACAGACTTCCCCGACATTTTCCATGCGATTAAGATCAAAACGGTATGTGCTCTTTTGTTTGACCTTTAGTTATTTTTCATGCTGATTATTGTATTTCTATTATCCAATGCAGCAAGCAACATTCTTTTTGTATCCATGGACAAGATTTTGATAGGTTTTAGGATCTTTATACTATTTTGTCTTGTTTTTAAGGAGTACATTTTTGTGCAGGACTTATTTTGTAGTAGAGTGTTTTGGTTCTTATCTCAGAAAACATTATTGTTCTTTCACTTTGAGTTTTAAAGGTTCTAGAAGAGAATTTCTAGTATTCTATTGTTTACTATTCTCTTTTCTTCCCTTAATTAAAGAAATAATTGGAAAATAAAACAGCAAGTACAAAAATGAGTAATAACTTTGGGGTTCTCTTGCTATCCAAGATTGACAAAGATATATTTTTTCCCAGATTTTTATCTTCCTTCCTCTGGGGTGATTTCACATGAAATCATAACAAAGATTCTAAGTTCGAATCATAACAAAGATGGAAGTTTAATCCATCCCTCATAAATTTTTCTCTATTTTGTTTTGCAGAAATAATGATGGAGATCGAAAATGGTATTGGACAGCACTCTGAACACTTGCAAAACTGAAGATCGATGGAAATCGTTGCAACCAAATAGTACCTATAAAAAAAAATAGTTGCAGCCAAATAGTGGCAATGGGAGTTGATTTTGTCTTTGTTGTTGTATTTATATACACTAAGTTAGAAAAGTACAATACTTTCACTACAACAAAAATAGGTTTTAGTGACAGATGAAACTGTCACAAGAAATGCAAAAAACGTCACGAAATATATTTAGTGACGGTTTCTGACCGTCACAACAACTGTCACGTAATGTGCGTCACGGATTACATTTGGTGACAGTTTACTGTACAAGCGTCACTAAAAATATTTTTAGTGACGGTTGGAGATGTGCCGTTTGAAATAACGTTCGAACGTATGATTTTCTGTGACGGTTAGAATCCGTCATAGAATATAACGTTCGAACTTAAAATTATACGTTCGAACGTAAAAAGGAGGAGCTGACATCCGAACGAGAAAAGCTAACGTTAGTTGATTATAGTTCGGACGTATAATGTAAACGTTCGAACGTTTATACGTGCGAACGTTACGTTCGAATCTCGAATCCAACGAAAATGAAATAATGTCCGAACGTTTGTATCATGACGTTCGGACGTTAATTCGAATGTTAAGTGAGTAGAGTTCGAACGTAAATAGTACGTTCGGATGTTTGTAACGTTAAACTTTTTTGACATTCGAACGCTTTTTTAAATTGGGTTAAACGTTCGAACGTTTTGTTACTATTTTGTAAGGTTACGTTCGAACGTATTTTCGAACGTTTAATACTGTTGAAACGTATTTTTTTTACATTCGAACGTACATATCAGAAATGCTAAACTCATCCACTTAATAAACAAACCAATTGTTTCACATTACAGTACATATTTCACAACCAATATTGTTTGAAACTGTTTTCAAATTAGATGTAAAAAATGTAATACAGAAATAAGATTCATTTCTTTTTCTTTCCTCGCCCAGCACGATTCTGTTGCAATGACATAACACGGTCCATTTGCAGCATCATCTCCCGCTGCACTTGCTCTTGGACCTCACTACGGATTCTTTCCTCATGTTCTCTTTGTTGGTCCTGCAAACGCGTCTCTAAATGAGACTGTCGCTCTAAGAGGGACTCCAACTCTTGCTGTCTAGACCTCATATACTCATTCTCGCGTCGTGCAGCTTCTAAATCTTTGGTAAGATTATTAATTTGTGATGTCGATGAGGTTGAGGAAGATGAACCGGAATGCTTGAAAGATCGTCCCAAACCTCTTGCCATACTAGAGTTGGGCCCAAGCACCTGTGAAAAAATGTCCAAGTCACTAGGAGAGGAATCCCCAGAAGCTGACTGCATCTCCATCATTTTTCCCTGCAGTTTGAGAGATCAAAACACACAATAAGTAACATATTAAAAGAAATACAAATAAAAAATAATTTAATCACATGTTACATAATTTATTCAACAAAAGGAACACCGCTTACATAATTAATTGCAGCTGCAGGATCCATCCACTCACTATGCTCATTAGTGTGAACAGAAGCATAGACATGAATGAGGGAAAAGTTTTCAGGATCATCACGTTTCTAAGAAAATGACATTAGCAATTTGAAAAAGACAATATTAGTACTTATATAAAAGAATAATAAGAAAAAATATGAATTATTACGTTTATTAATTACCATTTTTTCAGCAAGACGATGGAATGATCTTGAACCAGCACGATGGTGAATAGTCAGAGCAGATCTATTATTTGCATTTGTAGAACTTAAGTGCTACAAAAATAATTCTCACCGTTAATTGTAATATATGTACATACATATAATATAAACAACAAATATAAATGTAAATAATTATAGAAAATAATTCTAGAATACCTGATATTCTGGAGAGGCAAAAAGATCACAACACTTTATCCAGTCATCTAATTTCATCTGCTGGAAAGGGGACAGTGCAACCTCTTCAAACGTCTCAAATTTTTTGAAATGGTCGTGACATCGTCCCTTGTGACGTCGGAATAGTGTAGCCATTAACTCATTCACAGTTCTCAAATCCTCGCTACGACCAAAGTCGAGGTCAAATTCATCCTAATTATAAATTAGGAACGTTAAAAATATAATAAACTAATGTAGGTGAAAAAAATGATATAATAAGTAAACTCACCAGCACACGACTCCGAATGTGTTCCTTAATCTCATTCGGCACATCTCTCCAGGAGCGCACATAAAATGGAGCGTAAGCTCGAATTACTGTGCCAATATAGGAGGAAAGCGCTGCTGCACTATCATTCACTCCTCCAGTGGAATTATCAGGAATTGTGATTTTCAATTTACCATGCCTTCGATTTTTCTCAAGTGAGATGCCGCGTGTATAGCCACGACCGCGACGAGCCAATTGTTCATCAACTAATAAATGATAGTATAATTTTGAAGGTTATATATATTATTTATTGAAACAAACATCTTCAAGTATATATAGTATTAACGTAAACATTCCTTACCGGTAGGTGTCAACTGTGCATTGTTCTCTGTAATGTTAACTTCATCTTCGGGAACAGACTCCTCAGGTGGGGAGTCCTCAATGGGTTCAGGACTTGGACTCGGTGGAGGAGGCACATTTCTCCTTTGTCTTTTTGGCGGCATACTTGGAAATGATTATATATAAGAAAAAAATATTATATAGAATAAATTTATATTTATTATAAAATTCTATAATGGCTGTATATGAATAAACTTTTTAGTACTTTTAGTCTTCATCTTCGGATGTATTTTCCATGTTTGTTTCAGAATGTCTCTGTATAACATCTTCGTCATCATCATCAAGCTCTTGTTCGTCATCCTTATCCACTTCCCCCCCGGATTCTTGTTCGTCTTCTTCTTCTGACTCTTCTTCTGTACTTTTCTCACTTTCTTCAATTGAGTGATAATTTAATGAAGACGGGTCGAGATGGATGAGTGGGACGTCATCTCTACATAAGGGGAGCAACTCGAGTGCACCGAGGTCAACAAATAAGTTAATACCCCCTCCTCCATCTTCCTGGTAGGCCTCTACATTTAGAGTGTCATCTTCATCTCCACTATTATCGTAATCTGCACTCGTTCCTACTTCATATATATTTCGAGGGACAAATTTTTGTACAACTCGCCAAGTTATCTCTCCACTATCTTCATCAGCACTTTTCATTGGATCAATCAAGTAATAGATTTGAGTAACTTGACAAGCCAGTACGAATGGATCATCTTCGTACCATTTAGATGCAGTATTGACACTTGTAAAATGATTATCCCTATATATTGAATCCCGACCACCGCCTAGATCCCACCAATCACATTTGAAGACATATGTTATAGACCCACCCAGATATTTCAATTCGATAATATCACGAATGACACCATAATAATCAATATCATCTGTTCCATGACTCCCCTCGACCAAGACACCACAGTTTTGAGTTTTTCTATTACGTTCACGGTCCAGAGTATGGAATCTATAACCTCGAACTGTGCATGCAGTGTATTGAAGTGCTCTGTTTGATGGACCACGGGCTAATGCATACAATTCAAAAGAGACTGATTCGGGATCACGAGCACGTTGTTCCAATATCTAACAATTTAAATAATGTCATTTATTAAATATTAGCTAGAGTTAAAACTTTCATCATGTAACATATAGTATAGAGTTTAGTTCATACACGTTGTTCAAACCATCTAGAAAATTCTGACTCGTGTCTTGCCACTATATCCTCGACGCCTTCCATCTTAAGTTTGTCCATGTGCTCACTGTATAGTATATATTATCATATTATTTTGCATAACAATAGTTAAAGTTGTATATAATCTTTAGAATTATTTAAACCTTATACAACGACATACCTGAGATAGTGATCAATCTCCTGACAATTATTTAGTACGTACCACCGAACTTTACCCAACTCTGTATCAAGTAAATCGTAACCCGTTTGTGCACCCAAAGGTCGTACATTCTGAGAAAACACTGATAGCTGACGAGAAGGCGGAGCAGCAAGATCAGCATTTCGTTCTTGATGAATAAATCGTGTCTCAACACCACGAAGATATAAAGAGCAAAATGTTAACCATTCATCGTGTATATAGGCCTCTGCTATTGAACCCTCAGCTCTGGCTTTATTCCCAACAGTGCGCTTCAGTCGACCTAAATATCTTTCAACTGGATACATCTAACGGAACTGTACTGGTCCACCCAACATGATCTCCCGAGGTAAATGTATTGCTAAATGGACCATGACATCAAAAAATGACGGTGGAAAGATTTGCTCAAATTTACATAGTATAGTAGCAATGTCTTCTTCCAGTTTCTGCAGCATATCTCGCTTCACTACCCGAGCACACAAATCCTTAAAAAACATACACAGTTCAGTTATGGCAACACGTACAGGAGATGTTAGCTTCCCACGAATTCCCACCGGTAATAACTTCTGTAAAAATACGTGACAGTCATGACTTTTCAATCCACCAATTTTCCAGTCATCATGACTTACGCATCTACTGATATTTGAAGCATAACCATCTGGCAACTTCACACCTTGCAACCATTTGCAGAAGTCCATCCTCTCCTCCCTTGTCATTGTAAAACATGCATGCGGCATGACCACCCTCTCACCATCCACTCGTAAATGCAAATTATGTTTAATTCCCATTCTCTCAAGATCTTTCCTTGTCTTAATCGTATCTTTCGTCTTTTTATTGATGCTCATCAATGTACCCAGTATATTATCACAAATATTCTTCTCAATATGCATTACATCCAAACTATGTCGCAACATGCAGGACGACCAATACGGCAACTCAAAAAAAATACTACGCTTTGTCCAATTCAATTCTGCTACGCCTCGTTTTCTCTTGTTCTTTCCCCGACCTTTGCCAAAATTGTTCGCTGCCACATGTACCAATTGTTCCAGGATCTCTTCCCCAGACAACTCATTTGGTGCAGTTCTATCTTCTACGCGTCCATCAAACTTAGCGGATTCTGTTCTCCATGCATGATTAGTTGGTAGATAACGTCGATGACCCATGAAACACAACTTTTGAGAATATTTTAACCACTCACTAGTAGTTTCTTTATTACACGTCGGACACGCTAACTTTCCTTTAGTACTCCAGCCAGAAAGATTCCCATATGCCGGAAAGTCATTTATCGTCCACATTACCGCAGCATGCATCTGAAAAGTTGTTGATGTGGATGCATCATAAGTTCTGACGCCTGCTTCCCATAACTCTTTCAACTCTTCAATCAACGGCTGCAAATATACGTCAATGTCATTCCCAGGTGATCTCGGGCCGGGGATAAGCAAAGTTAACAAAAAGTTGGGCTCCTTCATGCACCTCCATGGTGGAAGATTGTACGGAATCAACACTACAGGCCAAGTGCTATAACTTGTACTCATATTTCCAAAAGGGTTGAATCCATCAGTTGTGAGTCCGAGACGCACGTTCCTTGCTTCTATCCCAAACTCTGGATACTGATTATCGAAAGATTGCCACGCAAGTGAGTCAGCAGGGTGCCTCATAAATCCATCATTTTGAACTCTTTTCTCTTTGTGCCACTTCATATCGTGAGCTATTTTCTTACACATGTATAATCTTTGCAACCGGGGTTTCAATGGGAAATATCGCAATACTTTAACCGGAACGCTTTTCTTATCCTTCCACCTCGACTCTCCGCATACAGGACATGCTTGTTTCTCCTCGTTCTCATTCCAAAATAAAACACAATCATTCTTGCACGCATGTATGGACTTATACTCAAATCCTAATCCCTTTCTCAACTGTTTCGCTTCATAAAAGTTCTTCGGCAATGCAGATCCTTCGGGAAGTACTTCATTAAATAAGTCTAATACCATGTTAATTGCTTTGGTTGACATTCCACACAATGATTTTATATGAAGCAACCGCACAATAAACGACATTTTAGAATGTTTTGTACAACCTGGATAAAGCTCATGCTTTGCATCTTCCCACATTTCTGGAAAATTATCTGAATCATTCCGTCGCCCACTTGAGCCATTGTCGTCAACCTCATCCATAAACATCCCAGCTCCAATGTCACTCAACATCTCCTCCATCTCATCTCGCTCATAATCATCATCCACGTTGTGCAAATTTTCCCGCTGACTGAATAAGTCATCCGCTGATTCAGCATACGGCTCACCATGCAGTACCCATCGAGTATAGCCCAAATCCATACCATTCACAAATATATGACTTTCAGCTTCATCCAATCCGATCGCACACAAATTTTTACAACCTCGACATGGACACTTAATGTAACCACGACTATCAGCAGACGCCTTTGCAAAATCAATGAAAGCCCTTACTCCACGCGCATAGGGTATGTAATCTTTTCCAAGTCTATCGCGTAGACGCATCCAACTTTTATCCATTTCTAAAAACATCTAATTTTTTAGTAATTAAGGTAAAGTTAAATACACATGCATGTCATGATACATCATGTTCAAAGTACTCTTTCTCAAGGTAGTTGGTCCTATCCCATTCGAGATTATATTCTCCATATTGCACAATTCCCGTCACTCTACTACTTTGAATGTTAGTAAAAATTTCGGCAGCACTTCCCCATAGTTCTCCAAGTATACATGTTCACATATAGGGATTATGACCCTAAGAACAGTATACCCAAAGAACAAATGAGGAAGACACCGAAATTTCATACTAAACGTTCAAAGTATGAATAACGTTTATGTGCAATACAGATAATATAATCTCAAACTGTCCACACTGGACAATTCAGGAATTAATGTACACCTAAATGTACACTAATTCCCAAACGGGTCTAAGGTTATTTATGCAATGTTATACAATATCTAACAAAAAAGTCAACAATAAATTAGCGCACATTGTTTGAATTATACCAATGTACTAATAATATTTATATTATTAATGATTGATAACACTTAGAAATTATTTGTAGACTTATATAATTCCTTATTTATTATATTATATGTCATTTATCAGCTATATAATATATAACACTACTATAAAATATCTTATAATTACAAATATAACTTACTAATAACACTTATTATATAATTATTACTATTATTGCCAAAATTATTATTGATAACACTTAAACAATATCAGTTATTATATAATTATTACTATTATTGCCAAAATTATTATAATTATTATAATAAAATATAGTTATTAAATAAGTAACTATTATCATAATTACTTATCTATTTCTTATTAATCATTTTTTTATACTATACATTACATGATAATTATTATTATGGATTAATACTAATATACTCTATACTATATATTATTAGATAAAATATTTAGGATTATTGAGCTATTAGATAAATAAGTATTATTATTTTATAATACTTATTTATATTATAATTTTAGTAATACGATTTTTTAATATAGTTACTAAATAGTTATGCCTTATAATTTTGATACTTAGGGTCATGTGATAATTTATTATATTAGTTATTTAACTAATTATATATATAATAGTTATAATTGTAATATTATAATTTATAATTATGATCATCCAATAAATTATATACCAAAATTGTTATTCTTACACAAATAATATAACAATTTATTTATTAAATAAATTGTTATATATATTCTTTTATAACAACAAATTACTAAAATAGACACATAAACTAACAAATAATTATTATTCAAAAACATACACTATACTAAAACATTATCACATTAAGAATAAACATATTCAATAACAATAATTTTTCTTTTTAATTCATCCAAACAACACAAACTTAATCACAACTTATATCCACAATAAAATATAACAATAGAGTTTAGTATATATACCTTGTGCCTTAAATAAATTCTTCTTCAAAAATCACAACTTCTCAACAATTCACAACAAATGATCCTTCAAAAAATACACAATACTAGTTAGTTAAATATATATGAAATAAAACATTGATAATTATCATGTATATTACAAATAAAAAATGAGAAAAACCATTTACCTTAATGCTTAAAAAAATACCTTTGCAAACATATACTCACTATAACCCTCCACTTCTTCTCTTCCTCTCTCTAAAACTCTCTCTCTCCCCACTGCTTTCCACTTCCTTTAGCATTCCGTCTCTCTAAAACTCTCTCTGTCTCTCACTCTAACACGCACGGAGGAAAGCAGAAATGAATCTGCTTTCCCGTGCGTGAAAGTTTTATTTTCTGCTTGTTATGCAATTAACGTTCGGACGTTCATTAATGAACGTTCGAACGTTTCATTTTACGTGCGAACGTTTATTCATTAACGTTCAAACGTAAAATTATCCCGCCCAATAATTATACAGTACGTTCGCACGTATGTACGTCCATCCAACGTATTCATCAGTAACGTTCGAACGTTAAAATAGTACGTTAGAACGTACTGTGCAAATTTGGTTTAAGCGGGAAATTTCCCTCCGAATTTATTATAACGTCCGAACGTCAGAATTTAAGTTCGAACGTTAATATTATTATTTACATATTATATATTTAGTATATTCCTCATAATATACTTATATATTAAATTATAAATTATACAATATTAATTAATATATAATTTGTACCAATTATATAATATATAACATAAATATTATATAAGAATGTACTATATATATATTATTACTTTATATAAATATAATATATATAAAATATATATTATATTATAACTATAATATATAATATACTTATTATATATTATAGTTATAACAAGTATATTATAATATATTATATTGGAAAAATTGTATATTATCCTAGTATAGTATACTTTAATATAGTATATCTAATAACTATATTAAAGTAATATAGTTATATACTAATGTAGTATAAATATTATATAATATATTATCTATATTATAGTCTATAATATAGTATAAGTATTATATACTATATTATCTATATTATAGTCTATAATATAGTATAAGTATTATATAGTATGTTATCTATATATAATAACTATATAATACCGTATAATATATTATATAGTAAATATATTATAGATATAATATAGTACTAGTACTATGTTATATATACTACTTGTATATAATATAGTATATATACTACAAATATAGTGTAATACTTAGTATACTATACATATACTTTATATGTATATACTATATATATATTATAGACTATATAATTACTATATAATATACTATAGTTATTATATAGATACTATAGTATATACACTATAGTATTGGATATATAAATAACTATATAATACTACTATATAATATATACTATATATATTAACATTATAAAGTGCTATATAATATATACTATATAATAACGGTTTCAATAATACGTATATAACACTATATACGTATTAAAACTACATACACTATAACACTATATAGTATACACTATATAGAACATAAGTGTAATATACTATATACTATATAGTATAACACTATATAGTATATAATATACGTATATTATACGTATATAATATTATACATTATATAATATATAATATTATATATTATATATCATATTATATAGTAATATATAGGTAATATAATATATATTACATTATATATATTATATAATATATATAATATAATATATAGTGTAACAACGTTCGAATGTTATAACCAAAACGTTCGGACGTTTCGATTGACGTCCGAACATAATAGATTTATGTTCGCATGTTAACAAAACGTCCGAACGTAAAAGTATCACGTTCGCACGTATGATTTTAAGTCCGAATGTGATATACATAACGTTCGCATGTGGAGTTAACGTCCAAACGTTAATTAATTAACGTTCGGACGTTAACTGTATATAAGGCCAGGCACGACGGTTTCCAGGCCATAACTTGTACGAAACCGGTCCGGAAACTCAAACTCTCTCATCCTCTCCGCCACGCACGCCGCCGCAACCGTCGCCATCCGCCACCGCAACCGTCACTAAAAGGTAATGTGCCCTCTCCCTCTTCTATTTCCTTGCTTTTAATCGGTGGGTTTCAAAAATTCGAAACCCACCGTAGCCCGGTTATAAAACTTGCATTTCCGGCCACCATTCGCAGTAAAATGATAGAATAGGACCGTAGAAACATTTCCCATCTTTTGAAATTCATATTTTGGTTGTTTGTGGCTTCGAAACATGCGTTTCGAAGCTTTCGGTAATGGCTGAGTCGACTCAGCGATTCCGTGTCGTAACGTTCAGACATCACGACAAAACGTCCGAACGTGTGACCTTTTGTATTCAATACGTTCGCACGTTATATTGTTACGTGCGAACGTATTAGTTTTACGTGCGAACGTTTTTATCCAACGCTTTAACGTAACGTTGGATAAAACGTTCGAACGTAATCCGTTGGTCTTCTTCGGCTAGTAAGAACGTCCTAACGTATGACGATTCAAATTCATTACGTCCGAACGTTTAGGTAATACGTTCGGACGTAATGAACTTATTCGCACGTTTTTATCGAACGTTTGAATGAAACGTTCGATAAAAACGTCCGAACGTTTCATCTTTGTATATTCGGACGTATTTTAACGTGCGAACGTACATTGTATTAACGTTCGAACGTTTACAATATAAAATTTTTTTATATTGTTTCTTTTAGGTATTATTATTTTATATATTGAAAAAGTGAGTTTCTTTAAAAGTTTTACTCGCAAAATTATGTAAATTTATAAGGATGATATTTTAATTTTTAGTATAATCCATATATGTCATAATACGTATGTATCTGTGATTATAATCATTTTTTTAAAATGTTATAACTTATATATTTTTTTTTTATTTTCAGGATATGGCTCAGTATATGACGACAAGGAAGCGAGGGAGGGATGGAGGCAATCCGGACATCGCTCGACTGGGGGCACGAACTGTTATGGGGGAACGAGAAATCCTCATTAATGAGTTTGATGAGCTCAGCTGGGAGCGAAAGACGCTGAGAGACGTCTTCGTCACCAGAGGCTGGGGCCCCATATGCACATTGAGGGGAAAGATTTACCCCACAATGGTTCGAGAGTTTTACATTGGGATGGCCACCATGCCTAACGATGCATCATCCCATACTCTCAATGTACGCGGTGTACAGTTTCAGTTCTCGGCGGATGTTCTCGCCGACTTGCTCCAGATTCCGCGTATGCTACCTGAGTCGACAGCTGCTCAGGCTGATGACATAGCAGCTGCATTTTCCCCGAGCATATTCGAGGCAGATCCAGCTGCTTCTGCTTCATCTTCGGGCCCTGTTGAGTTTATGCCCAGTCATGAAGAAGATCGACCCGAGGGCGATCCTATTGCTGCTGAGGTTGGTGACGATGAGCGGGACCAGGATTTCTACATCCTCACTGGCACGGACCGCACAAAGCTCGATAGGCCGAACTCCTTCAGCCAGAATCAGCTGCTGCCTTTCTTTCGCATGTTGCACATTTTTGTTGCAACAAATGTAGACCCGGTGGCACATAAGAGCACATTCAGTCGGGCTCGTGCACAGTTCCTGATTGGCTTGGCACGTGGTGAGTCCATTGACTTGCCCCTTGTTATATTTGAGCGGATCCGTTACGAGGCCAGCATCGTTACCACGGATAATCTCCCGTACGGAGTCATCATCAGCCGCTTATTACTAGCCCGGGGAGTGCCACTCCAGGCGGAGGAGATGGTGATAAACCAAATGAGCCCTATCGACATAACCACACACCGCCGGAGCATTGGACAGGGGAGAGGCTCAGCTCGGCGTCAGTCTGGTCCTACGCCAGATCTTGTTCCCCCGACTGAGTCTGGGGCCGATGTTGCTCGCCCGTCGGCGAGTACTAGTCAGCAGCCGGGAGTTACATCTCCTGGGAATGTGCGACCTGCTTGGGTTGATACAATGATGACAGATATGAAGGCGCATATAGACCGACAGATCGATAGACAGATTGCACATATAGATCAGGCTGTCGCACATCTTGCACATCATGTAGATGTGCTAAACAATAAGGTTGAGACATTGACTGAGGAGTTTCGATCTTTTGTAAACCAGCAGTTCTGAAAGTGATTTGTAAAAATTTATCATTCGAACGTTTTTTATTTTCGACATATGTAATGGACACAAATATTTAATGTATGTATTGTGTAGCTTAATTTCTACTCTTAATTTTTTTTTAATATAACGTTACTCAACCTTACTATTAAAAAAAATATATATTATGGTAAATTTATGTAATTTTACATATAACGTTCGAACTTTATCACATTAACGTTCGAACATTGGCGCTAATATATTCACGTTCGCACGTAAATAGTTAAAACGTTCGAACGTTCGCGCTAATTTTTTTACGTTCGCACGTAAATATACATAACATTCGAACGTTACTGTGACGTTCGAACATATTATGGGAAACGTCCGAACGTTTTGAAATTCTTGCCCAACATTTAGTGACAGTTCTCACAAACCGTCACAGTAAATACGTTTTAGTCACAGTTTGGAAACCGTCACTATTTATAATCTGTCACTAAAAGCCATATTTGTTGTAGTGTTTATTGTTTTTGTTTTAGTTTGGAAATTGAACTGGTGTATTTCCTTTCATTCATGTATGTTGAGTTATTCAGACTAATGAATCTTTGTGAAGTAGGAAATCTGTTATGTGCTCCAGCTATTGTATTTTAGATTTTAATGAAATGAGGTGTTGCTTGGAAAGTACACCCTATTCTTATCATTATATGCAGCTTCTTTTGTGTCCCGCTGTGGAGATGTACTTTTAGATCTCTTCCTTAGAAAAGAGGTCTAGGACCTATATAAAGAAGAAGAAAACAAACCCCAAACCTATCTTGGACGAAAACTGAAGGAAAGAAGAGAAACATACCGTAAAATTTATAAAACACTCTTTGATCATATATTTTCAAGGTCTAATCCTCAATATAAAAATAATAATTCTCGATAGTTTCGAAGGAAATTACTCTACCTGTGTTAGACGTTCATAAAGAAATTTGTGTTTTGTGGTTTTGGAAAAAAAAAAATATATATATATATATATCAAATGCCAAAAGGGGTACGTAGGGGCATTCATACATGGGAATTATCAAGGGAATTAATTTATCCCTTATCAATATCATCGATTCTTTACTGAATTTAAGATGAACATATTAATGAGTGATACTAAAGACAAATATAAGGGTTCTTCACAAAATATGTAACAATATTTATTAATAAGTCCAGTATTATAAGGAATGGATTATGGATAATTTATTTGGGCCTCAATTAGTTAATGAGACATATTGGATAAACCCACAAATGATTATTTAGTAATTTTGAATACAAATTTTAATTAGGTTCAAAGGCGCAAAAGTATATTCTAAGGCCTCTTACGGCGTTTAGTGGATGATTTTGGAATAGTATTAATGAGTCATTATTTTAAGAAGCGCAACTGAGATTTGTTGGAAAATTTTGAATATGTTACAAGCCCAATTTTATTATAGTTGATTATGAAATTTAATTGGGCCCAATAGTTAGATTAAAACTCATTTAATATTTAAAAATCAAGTGGCCCTGTTTAATTGGTACTACGCCCAATAATTTATTTAAATTTATATTGGGCAAGTTGGACTCATTTGGGAATTTAAGATTAGCCCATTAGAATCGTTAAGTAACTTATCCATAAAATTATAGGCAACCCTAGAATTTACTTGGATGGTTAAAATGACCCAACCCATTTGTTAGAATCAGAATAGGACCCAAAAGAAAATCCTAGAACCTATGAAAGCTCCTAAAATGGACTCTAACCATGTGAAAGGCCCAACCCATGTGCTCGATAAACATATTACCCCTAAGACCCAACTCTCAGGCCTTCATGAGTGTAAAGCCCCCACCATGCACTATACTTCTTCTCCATCATGAAGCCCTAGGTTTGCCATCTTAACATCCCAAGCCAACCTCCTCCCAAGTCCTCGCCTCCCTCTATTTTGCTCAACTATGGATAGCCACTGCACCTAGCATCATTGTTAGAGCTTCCACCGCACCCTTAGCCTCTTTTAGACCACACAACACCACCTTCACGTTAGCCAAGCACAACCCATGATGCCACCAAATACATCACACCATGAGCTCCAACTGCCTATCTCCCCCCTGAAATGCAAAACAAGCAACTCCTATACACAGGTAACTCTCTCCACCTCAGGTTGCCATCCTTCACTAGAAGCCACCACATGCTTTGTAGTGCCCTCGACCCCCACTTGTGTTCTTGCAATAGTTGCGACTCTGGGATTTTGGTCACTTGGGTCAACACTCCTCTCATAATGTGAAAAGAAAGTGTGTGCTCGCATGCTTAATAAATGTGTATAGTTAATTTGCCGCAAAAATAAAAAATAAAAAGGACAGTCAATTAATTCTAACAGTACCATAAAATATAAGACTACATCATCAAGCAAAATATCCATAAGCCACCATTCACCCAATCCCCAACATAAAATTAATATAGTCATTCGACTAAAAAGAAAGAATACACCAGTCAATGCTACATAAGGGGAAAGGTGTCCAAGTATTCACTCCTTAGGCGAAGCCGATCCTTTAAGTTCATATCTATCCTCTGCATCAAAGTCTAAGGTTCCGCTCTATAGAACCACAGGTAGGGACACCACGAGTAAAGCCATAGATTAACGCCCAAAAATGCAAGCATAGAAAAATCTGGACATTTCACAATAAAGGGAAAAAATCGAGATCTTTAGCTTTACTATAACTGTGCAAAATCAATTCTTTCTCAATATTTTTAGAAAAAATCACACACTGAAAAATCACTATTTTGTTTACAAAGCCCCCATTTATTTATTTAAGGTATGCACCATGGTCTCTCTTAGGGACCATCCGCACACTCTAGCTCCCTTCGCCAAACTATCAGTAACGACTGTGCATATGACTTCGTAACAAGCAATGCCCAGTTTCAAGCCCGACATGTACTTCACCAAATATCCCCTACCCACTACCAATAGAGAGGCCATGGAGTTGGCACGAGAGCTTTACCGTATCGTTCAAGCCTGTTGTAGCTCGACGACAACTCAGGGGATGTCACTCAGTTTTACACCATCCCAAGTGACCAGAGGAGCTCTATCAAGATAATGCTCCATCTTAAATTGGGGTCATGATACCCACACACCCACAAGACACCTTTCAATATTTTGATACCAAAAAGTGCTATTTTTCCAAGTTTACAGCACAAGCATAAAGCAGAACACAAATAATAAACTAATGATAGATAATAAATAAAATGCAGTTATGCCACATGTAATTATTAGATGAAATGGCACAACATAATACAACAATCAAACATAATGTAGCACACAATTTCATAGTTTCACGTTTTTCACAACTCATGCAATTCCCAACGCTTTACTCGGCCCTCAGCCAATAATCCATCACAAACTACATATTTTAACTCAACACTCCACATGCCCTTGACCACTTAACCAAATACAACTAGACTATAGTCAAAACACGGTTTTCCAATGTTAGTATTCCAAGGATTAGTCTAGTTTTACTTAAAATGTGGGACGGTAGATTTCTGGATGATCAAGCTCGCTAAGGTATCCCATGAGTGTGTATGTGTGCGTGTTGCTACGAGATGGAAAGCATTTAGTTAAACCTGAATGCTGCCTAAAAATTATTATATAAATAGAGTGACACATGACTTACTATCGTGGTGTCGAGAGGGGTAGAACACGGCGCCGACAGTGGTGGCCCATAGTGGCAGGGGTGGGTCCAGATGAATAAGGGGGGAATCTATGACTGGGAAGACTAAAGGGTGGTAAATTTGGCGTAACAAAGGGTGAAGGAAGGAGATTTCATGGTAGAGGGTGGTAGTAGGCGGTGGCTCAAGGGAGGGATCTAGGCATAGGTTGGGTAGATTTCAAGGAGGAAAGAGGTCAAGTAGAGGGAAAATTAAGGGTAAGGGGGAGGTTGGATGACCACCAAGGAGCTACTGGGAGTGGTAGCCCCTGGGGGCACACAACAAAACCCTAGGCAAGATTCTCCTAAGCCATATGGGTTGGAAAACTAATAGGGGGGATTGAGAGATTCGGGGGTTGAGGATGAGTACCCACCACAACTAACGTTGGATGGTGGCAGATGGAGGTGGCAATGCCAAAACGTAGGGGAGAGAGAGAGAGAGAGAGATGGTTTATGTTTTGCTTGGTTATCCAACAAGTGCAAAAACCTACCATGGGAGTAAACATGACCTTTGTTTTGAGTACACGCACTTTAGTGACAACAAGGTGATTTATATTCTGTTTAGCTAACAGTAGACATGCACAATCCTAAGTAAATATGACCTCCATTTTGATGCACTCACTTTAGTGACAAACAGTAAGTTACATTTTGCTTGGCTATCTGCAGACATGCACAACCCTGCCACGGAGTAAACACAATCTTTATTTATATTTCTGATGTTGTTCAGTACACTTGTACATTAGGTCTTTTATATATACATATATATATATTATTATTATTTGTCAAAGAAATGTTAATGAAAGTATTATTGCTATTGTTTTCTTGAACGGTTTGTTTTTGTTTTATGTAACTGGCTCATATTTACACTCAAGTATAAGTTCCCTACTTACTAGTTTTTGTTTTGGTGGATTCACTCTTTTCTCCACTATTGTTTTAGATAATTGGTGGTTGTGACAATTGGAATAGATGACATGTGACAGGATTATAATAGACATGGGAGATAAGTGTTAGGTGGCATAAGTGGGTTAGTTTAAGTTTCGAGAATTATTACACTGTTTCTTTTTTTGTTTGGAAGAATTTTTGAGACATTTGATTTTAGAGGATAATTATATCTAACTTTTATATTTTATGTAGTTCAGGACCCTTTAAGAACTCCTTACACAAACCCGAAAACCTCATATTAAAGTTTAGTGACTTTCTTTCGGATAACAAATACGTAATATATATATATAGAATAATAGTTCGATCACTTAAGAGAAATGATAAGGAGAAAAGAATCGGATTAAAGTTGTTGGACTTCACTCATGTCATCTAGAACATAATGGTCTAACAAGAATGTTAAGTATTTAGGGAATGATTGTAATGTCTCAAATTTTGTATGAGATGGTATTGGTGAATGAACTCTCGTTTTAACTGGGTAGAAGAAGCTTTCGAAAACTTACATCCTTTTGGACTAGCTACGAGTTGACCACAACAACAACTGCTTGACTTTCAAGAAATGTTCTTGGACTGTGAGTTAAGGGACCTTGGTTTTTGTGGTCCAAAATATACTTGGTGCAATGGATGACAAGATGCAGCTCAAATTTTAGAGAGGCTTGATAGGTTTCTTGGTAATAATTCTTGGTGCAATTTGTTTAATAGAGTCTCAGTCATCCATGGCTCTATTTCTTATTCTGATCATCTCTCTTTATGGATTGAGTTAGACAGTGCACAATTAATAAGGGGAGGCTCTAAACCTTTCAGATTTGAGGCAATGTGGCTTGGGAAAATGGAATGTTAAAAAATTATTCAGAATGAGTGGCTTACTACTGTATCTTTGAGGGGCATGCAAAGTGTCATGGATTGCATTGCTGGTGTTAGTAACAAATTACAAAGATGGAATAAGGCCAAATTTGGTAAGTTTCATGTCAAGTAGAAAAAGGCTAGGCTCAAGCTTTCTCTAGAACAAAGTAAAGACCCAATAGTTTTAAATACCAGAGAGGTTGGCATAGCTACATATGAGGTTTAGAAATGGATGGATAGAGAAGAGATTATGTGGAAACAAAGATAAAATGCTTTATGCTTAGTTGAAGGGGACCAAAGAAAGAAAAAGAATTACATATCAAAGCTAATGGATGTAAGGGGTTGCTAGCAGGAAGAAAAGAATGTGACAGATTAATTGTTAACCATTTTTCTTCATTTTTTACTTCTGCAGGTTCACAAGATCAATAGGTTTTTCTTGAAAAAATGGAGAGGAAGGTCTCATCTGTGATGAATGTTGACCTTATTAAACCATACATAGCTATGGAAGTACTCCAAACTTTGAAAGAGATGCATCCCAATAAAGCGCCAGGGCCTAATGGCATACCACCTCTTTTCTTTCATAAATTCTAGCCTGGCATTGTACTTCCATCACTTCTATTGTTTTACATGCTTTGAACCATGGTTAATTTCCTCAAGCTATTAATCATACATTCATCACCCTGGTTCCTAAGAAGAAATGTCTTCAAACAATTAATGACTTTAGACCTATTAGCTTATGTAATGTCATATATAAACTAATATCTAAGGTTATTGCAAATAGAATTAAGCAAGTGTTACTAGTGGTCATCTTAGATTCTTAGTCCTCTTTCATACCTGGAAGACTCATCATAGATAATGTTCTTGTGGCCTATAAAGTTTTACATTTTTAAAAAGGAAGAAGAATGGAAAGAAAGGCTTTACGTTCCTTAAGCTTGACATGAGTAAAGCTTATGATAGGGTAGAATGGAGTTTTCTTGAATCTGTCAGGAGAAAACTTGGCTTCCATGAGAAAATAATTCAGTTGGTGATGTTGTGTGTTAGGACCCCTTCATTCTCAGTTATGATTAATGGTTCCCCTACTGGTGTTATAGTTCCTTCTAGAGGTTAAAGGCAAGGAGACCCTATCTCTCCTTACCTCTTTCTCTTGTGTAGTGACGAGTTGATTAGTCTATTGAGAGAAGTTGAAAGATCTAACTTTGTTCCTAGCATACAAATTTGTCATGGGGCTCCAAAGCTAAATCACTTGCTATTTGTAGATGATAGCTTGATTTTTTGTGTTGTAGATGTGGATACAAATGTAAGATTGCAAACTTTGTTACATCAATATGAAGCTACTTTAGGCCAACTATTAAAAATAGTGAAAAAATAGCAATGGTGCTCAATGCCAATGTGGAACATAACAATAGGTGGACTATTATGAATTTGTGGAGTTGATCTTAAGTGTAGCAATATGAAAGGTATCTTGGCGTGCCCTAGTGGTAGGTAGGTCAAAATTAAGGGCATTTGCTGAGATCAACAATAGAGTTTGGCTCAAATTGCAAGGATGGAAAGAAAAAATGTTTTCTCAAGCAGGAAGGTAAATACTTCTAAAAGTAGTAGCTTTGGCAATCCCATCTTATGCTATGAGTTGTTTCAGACATCCATCAAAGTTTTGTTCTAAAATTGAGAGTATGATGGCTAGATATTGGTGGGGTCAAAAGAATGAGGAGAAGAAGGTGCATTGGATAACTTGGAAGAAAATTTGCAAAGCAAAACCTGTTGGAGGGATGGGGTTCAAGGAACTACAGATTTTCAATATGGCTATGTTGGCAAAACAAGCTTGGAGGTTGTTGAAGAATAGGGAGAGTTTGTTCCACAAGATGTATGCTGCTAGATACTTTTCTAATGGAGACCTATTGGCAACTTCTCTTGGAGGTACTCCCTCCTATGCTTGGAGAGAAATATGGGAGGCAAAGAACCTGCTAGTGAAAGGGGGTAGGTGGAATGTGGGAAATGGAAGCTCTATCCATAGTTTAGATGATGCCTAGATTCCTGGGATTTGAAATCTGAGACATGAACTGGGTTTTGAGCAGAGTGTTGAGCCACTCTATCAATTGGATGACTAAGTCTCTTCACTAATTGATCCAAGTACTAAATGGTTGGATTTGTCTAACGTCAAAGCTCTATTCAATCCAAAAGTTGTTGATGTTGTTATCAAATTGCATCCTAGCAATTCTAGAGCTGTAGATCAGTGGATGTGGGAACATGAAAAGTTAGGTATTTTCTCTGTTAGAAGTGCCTATAGATTCTTTAAAACTTGCTTAGATCCTGAATGCAGTGAATCCTTAAATGGTGCTTTGTTGAAGAAGTTTTCGATTGCTCTCTGGAAATTAAAAGCTCCTCATAAAATTAAAGTTTTTTCTTGGAGAGCATGCAAAGATAGTTTACCTTCTAAGGCTAATATGATTAAGAGAAAACTGGGCATTGGTGGATAGTGTTGCTTTTGCCAACATCCAATGGAGGATGTGTGTCATGTTTCAATTTTATGACCCTCTATTAACAAATTCCTAACCCGAAGGTTCTCTGTCTTGCAAAATGGAGCTCATTTTAGGTCATTCGTCACTATTGAAATGGACTCTTCTCCAAAGGCTTAGTTGATGAGTTAACAGATTTCTTCATAATGGCTTGGGCTTTTTGGTTTAGAAGAAATAAGATGGTTCATCACCAGATTGCTTTACCACCACAAGAAGTTATTGGCTTTGCTTTTGCAAAGAAGTTGAAGACTGACTCAGGTATGCAAAAGAAGTTTCCTACTTCTAAGAACCTGATGTATAGGTGGTTTCCTACTCCACAAGACTCTTTTAAGCTAAATATCAATGGTGCTCTTTTCTTTAATGGGTGCTATATTGAGGAGTCATGTGGGTGAGGTGCTTATGGCAACTAGTAGAGCTGAATCTGTTCACCTATAACCAGAACAAGCAGAAGCAGTAGCTTTGTTGAGGGTTCTTCAACTTTGCATGAATATGGGTATCCATAATTTGATTACTAAAAAAGTGATTGCTTGTTACTGGTAGAGGAAGTTAATAGCACAACTAAGTTGACTGCAGCTATCAGATTAGTTGTAGCAAATGTTAAAAGCATGATGCAAACTTTTCTTCAATGTAGAATTCAGTATAACAACAGATCAACCAATGAGGCGGCTCATCGACTTTCTAGACATGCATGTTCCATTGATGATATGAATATTTGGTGGCATAGTGTTCCTCCTATCATTGAGAATGTAATTTTCATTGATCAACACTATTGTAACCTGTCTTAAGGTGTTATGCCTTTGTGAAATGAAGCATTTTTCTATTAAAAATAATGACATGTACCATATACCTGGAAACTCACGCAGAATAATTTGACTACTTATATGTCTTGAGACAAAACAACCATGTATGTTTTGTTATCATGCATCATGAGTAAAATAGTTACAGTTATAGTAAGTAAGCATATGAGAAAATAAGCAAAAGTAAACACTAACCTCCTGGCCAGATTCTGCTACCAATGCCGACGACGTTGAGTACTCAAACTTAAAGCCTATCAGCAATACAACCATTTAAAATAACCAGTAAAAACTTCAAACTATTTACCAACCCCACAAACTAAATATATAATTCTTCTAATTAGGGAGAACCACTCTACGAATATTCTCCACTTAGTAGTGCCTATTTGAAGTTGTTATAGGTAATAGACTTTTTCACTGCAGTGTTCTAATTATAAAGCTTCATTCAAAAAAAAAAAAATCTACTATTGAAAAGCTGTTTACTTTGGTAGATAAGTGGTTAAGGTGTTTTAAGGTTAGTGAAGATTAAGCAATTTTTTGCATATTCTCATGACAATAGAACATTTAAGGCTTTTTCTGGCATTAAAATCGATGATATCTTGAATGAAGATCAACAATATTAGAGATCAATACCTTCATTTTGTGCAACTGATTAAATAGATTATTGATATGAGCAAGATTGGTAATTAGTTTTTGGGGTTTGGTGGATGAGACCTCTTGTTATTTGATGACGGGTGAGAAGTTAGTTTTTGATGTTCTTGAGTCGGGATCTTGGACTTACTTCGCATGCTCGAGATATTTTTGGATTGTAAATGCACACCGGGTGTGTTTCAATACAAGTTAAGGCCTAAGACAAAAGTTTAAAATGAGGCACTTGACCTATTGTTATAATATTATAAAGATATGCATCATGCTAAATGTAATATATTTAAAAATGATTTAAAATTGATATTTATGACTCTATAGGATGAAAGATATAATCAAATGTTCCATTCAAGATTCAAAATTATAATCAAATGTTCTATAACATTCTTGTGACATGTGTAGTTGATCAAGATAAGATTTAATACATTAGGCATTGAAGAAAATGTTATGAGAATTTTCAATAGCATTCCAATTGTTATGAAAAACTTCAATAACATTCTAGAAGTACTTATGCATTTGGTAAATATACATAATATCGATGCTTCAATAGTTGATTGAATGACTTTAGGTCATTTGGATAAAGTTACAACCATTGTTTCACTTTCCAATCAAAGATGCCAGGTCCATAAGTTGAAATATACATGTCTACGAGAAGGGGGAATTGCATCAACACGAAGAGGGTGACAGGAACGCTAGCCAAAGATATGACAGGAACAACCATCCATGATTCTTCATGTAGCACAAGTAAAAGACCTGCAGAAAAGGCTATCATCATGGTTGCAATGGAGAAGAAAAGAGTTGAAAGGACTATTATCATCTTTGTAGGCAAGGATTTATAGAAGTCTTCTTCTGCATAACGTGATGTGAGGATGCCCAAGAACATCAATACAGAAGATGCAGAGGAAAATAGTGATAAAGAATCAGATATTATAAAGAGCCTAAACAATTTTTTATTGAAGAATATTGGCAAGCCTGTATCTTGATTGTTGCCTCCTGGTACAGTAAAGGCTGCAGCAAACATGATAGTAAGAATCAGAGCGGCTACTACTGTGCAAGAAGTAGCTGTACCCTTCATCCATTTCTCACCCTCTTTCATCAAGTCCTTGTGATTTTCTGTAAACACCTCTCGTGGAGTCATATCATTATTATTTACAACTTCCTTGACTTTTGGATGGACAATTCTCTCGACCTCCTACATATGTAACACAAATTAAAGATAGTTTACCAAAATATGTATTGAAGTACATATCAATCAATGACAATAACCAAGGACTTTATCATGTAATTAATAAAGGAAATTAAATAACAAATTGGTTAATAATTGCCAAAGCTTTATTGACTAGATTCAAATAAAATCATCACTTTCTATGAAACATATAGTGGAGAGGTATATTCATGTATGTGAAAGAAATAGGAAAGAATAAGAAAAATTAGTAATGTTTTCTACAAGTTTTTGTTTCTTAAGAAGAGGACGGTACCCCAATGTTATTGATTGCCCTTGCTTATGGCGAAGGAATACCATGGTAACAAATAAGATCTGTGGGATTTACAAATATTCAAGAAAACCATCCCAGGCATCAAAACCAGAAACCAAAACAACACTATACAGTAAATTAAATAAACAACTCAATAATTCCAATCAAACATGCCTATTAATGAACGAAAATAACAAATAAAATGATTATTTCCTAATAGACAGGAAACCCAAACCATCTAATCTATTAATACCCCTCAATAGCCTCAGTAAGCAATTACCTGATACAAAACTTCAATATAGCCCCTCTTTGCCTTTCCTTGCCAAATAATCCGTTGCTTAGTTACCTTCTCTGAATTGATGAACCACTTGAAATTGAACAACATCCAATTCTTGAAAAAGGGAATCCCAATAATCCCAAAGATACCATAAGTTATATCATCTTTTCTTTACCCAATCCACCACTACCTTGGAGTCACATTCCAAAATAACATGTCGACAAACCATTTCTTTTCATAAATGTACCCCTTGAAGTAAAGCTCTTAATTCAGCCTCGTTGTTGGTGCCAAATCCATACTAAGCAGAAAAGCCCGCCATTATCTAGCCCCAATGGTCCCTCAATACTCCACCCCCACCACAATTACCTGGATTCCCACGACAACTGCTATCCAAATTAACTTCCACCAGCCAACAAGAGGCTTTGACCATGCTACTTGATGCAGTTTATGCACTACCTAGACATTAGTTCTAATATCCAATGCATGCAAGATCTACTTATCAATCAGAGACAGCTTCTTATTGTCCATATTATTAGCCAATTTCCCTAACCATGACCGAATCGATCTCCAAACATCCACTGCATTAACCTAAGCACCCTCCATCCGAGATTGGCATCATCTTCTCCACAAACACCACTGAGGATGCTCAATAAAAAGCCAATTAGTAGATCCCTTTTAATTTCTTTTTTTGCACACACCATCCAGGACTCAACTTGGTGCCACCAAGTTCTAGAGTGCAAGCAAGAAATGCCTAAAGCCAAGAAAGTTGTACGTCATACCTGCTCTACGACCTATCTAGTAGCAAGAACGTTATCCAACGAGTTTGTTTGTGGTGAGGTACAACAGTCACACTTTGAAGCCATAGCCACTCCATGTGACTACACCCTCGTATTTGTAGCAAAACAATTAAATCGAGCCTGCCACATATAAACTGATATTTTCTTTAGCAAGTGTTTGCTCCAGATCCAATCCATCCAAGCATGATGGTCTTCCTTCACTCGAATTAAATCCTGGGCACTGGCTGTAATAAACTGTCCATCCAGTGTGGGTTTCCATATCAACACATCTCGCCTAGACCTACCTACACCAATTTCCCGGATCACATCATCCGCAATCTACGCACCAACTAGTTGCTCCATCAGCTCAAAATTTCAAGGCTCACCAACCCAAACCTCCTTAATTTGCAAGGAAGGACTACCAATCACATCCACCATATTACATAAGGGACCATTCGAAAACCATCTGTCAAACCAAAAAGATGCCCTACCCTCCTTAACTCTGACTTTGGTAGCCTCACAGACATCTAAAAGAACTGAAACAATTGATTTCCAAAGACTCTGACTTCAACACCATGAAACGAGACCAAAACGAGTCGATTGATAAAATACGCCAAGCCAATTTCATGTACATCACTAATTGAATCTTTGAAAAATCCCTCAAACCTAGACCGCCCTCCTCTGTTGGCTTATTGATTTGAGACCAAGCACACCACTTCATTTTTGCTTTTCCATTCTTCTCTCCCCAAAAGAAAGTGAATAGAATGGAATTAATTTTTTTAAGAACAAGATGAATGACATTCATTATAACTAGTAAATGTGAAGCCATACTAGATAACACATGCTTGAGCAATACCAGCCGTCCCCTTGTGACAACAATTTTGATTTCCACCCTATAACCTTGGCTCAAATTTTCACTACCAGTTGATCTAGATCAACAACTTTCAATCAACCACACGCCAATGGAACCCCCAGGTACGTGACTGGGAAAGTACCTGGCACAAACCTCGTTAACCTCACCAGACCATGTTGCCGAGCTGCACTAATAATGGGCAAGGTAAAAATTGTTGATTTCTCTTTAGTAACCCACTGGCCAGACCATCTTTCGTAGTAGAATAAAATGCTCCCTAGTAGTCTTAGAGATCTCTTTTCACCATTTAGGAAAATTAAAATATCATCTGCATATAACAAATGCAACACCAAATGGGACCCCATAGGATGGTGATACTTGCCAATACGACCCTCTCGAAATTCTTTTCAAAGGAGCCTCGAAAGAACTTCTTTCATTTATATCAATAAATATGGCGATAGTGGATCCCCTTGCTGAAGTCCTCTCGTAGTCTTGAAAAAACCCTTATACGACCCATTCATCATCACTAAGAACCAAGCGAAAGCTACACTTTCCTTTACCAAGTTGAAAATTGTTGCGGGAAACCAAAACTAACAAGGACATTAAGTAAAAAATCCCAGTGCACCATGTCATATGCCTTGACCATGTCAAGCTTCACCCTAACATTTCTGCCAACTGCTTTTTTATTCAAAGTATGAACCATCTCTTGAGCCAGAGAGATGTTTTCAAAAACCCATGAAACGGTTCACAAGGATCTTTGAAAAAATCTTATATGCCATTGAACATAAAATCTTATATGCCATTGAACATAGGCTAATTGGCCGAAATTTCTCAAAACTCTAAGGATCCAGCACTTTTGGAATTAGCACAATATATGATGAAGTATAGAACCTTGGTAACGTAGAACTTGCAAAAAAATCCCTTGCTGCCTCCACCACCTCTTCCTTCACAATATGCCATCAAGAAATATAGAAAGAGGATCCATACCCATCCAGGCTTAGACTATTGTGTTGTGGGATTGATAAAATTGCATTATTCACTTCCTCTTCCAATGGAAAATGGCATAATTCTGAGTTGTCGTCCATGGACATTTCTAGACCCAAAATCGGAGACAAATCCGAATTCTTAATATTCGGTATCTCAGTAAGGAATTTTGTGAAATAATTCACAGCCCCCATGTGAACCTACTCCAGAGAATCCAGCAGCGTACCATCCTCCAAATGCAATTGGGAAATAACCACTCCATGCCTCTGCTGAGATACTACTACAGGAAAAAACTTGGAGTTTTGATCTTCCTCTTTCAGCCACTTCTTCTTCGCTACTTGGGCTATTACAAGTCTCTTCTCTTTTCTCCCAAACATCAATCTCCAATTTAGTCATGATATAATTTGCTTCCGTTTCTACCACATATTTAGATTGAAGTTGGGCCTCTAGTACATCAAGCCTCGCTTCAAGATCCTACATGTTTTTTTCAACTCATCCAAACACATTTTTATTCTAAGTGCACAACTCCATCTTAAATCGCTTCAACTTTGCAGCCAGTTCAACCAAACCCGATCTCAACATATGGCTTCCCCCATATCTCCTTTACAAGGCTATGAAATGAATCGTGAGAGCACCACATTTTTTGAAATCGAAAAGGAGAGGGACCATACCTCGTATTAATAAGTGATAATCTCACCACCATGGGACTGTGATCCGATGACTTCTGTTTAATATACTCAATTCCACCATATTGAACTAAGTCAAAAAAGCCATATTCATAAGAACTCGATCAAGTCTTGCCCACTTTTGAGCAATCCCCTCCTATCCATTGCACCAAGACAGAGGATTGTTATGGTAGTTGAGTTGCACTAGGCTCCAAGCATCAATACACTCATTAAAATCATCCATAGCTTGGGCAGCTCGGGGGCATCCACCCACACATTCCTGATCCACCTGTATAATGTTGAAATCACCCATAACAGCCTAATGATGACTTTTGAAACAACAAACCACTAGACTCTCCCACAGGCTCCTTCAATCCAAATGAGTACACTTAGCATAAATGAAGGATACGAGTGTCTGTGTACCTTCTAGCAAAAACCATCCCATCACCATCTAATTAGAAACACTAACCACCTCAAACTTATAAGGGGCTTGCCACAAAATCCAGATTTCCCCCACTACTGCCTCATTACAATAAAAACCATCAAGACCCAATGAATTGACGAAACGCTGAAGCTTGTCTTCTCTTGCAAAAAGCTTAAAAAGAGAGACAATGGATCCATTATTTTTCTGAATCAAACTACACAAAACACGTCGTGAACTACCCAACCCCCTTATATTCCATGCAATGATGGAATCTGTCATAGGTTAAGTTTAGCAGTGTTGGTAGACACTCGCTGAGATTGACGAACAACTATATTTTTCCTTTTGATGCTCGAAACAGAGTCTTGCACAATATCATACTCATATCCCTTTTGCTTGGCCAACCCCAAAACATTTTCCTCCTCTTCCCCATCAATATCATATGAGACAGGATTTGGTGGTACCTCTAGATGTACTGGTCTTAGACAACACTCCATATCAAGAACTTCAGATACCATCGCAGCATGACCACAATCCCTATTGCTCGTGGTCTTGGAAGCATCAATGGGAATAAAATCCATAGTAGGACAAACACCCCTCCCATTGTCATCTGCAAGCGACACTCTCTCCATATCACTAGTATTCACCATATCATCTATTTGGATTGAAGGATGCTCTTCCACCTTCTCATCATTTCATAGCCCCTCCAATAGTTTCCTCAATGAGCTCTCAGGATCGTCCCTTGAACCCTCTACTTCATCCTCCCTAGGAGACAACACATCTTTTCCTTCGATTATCACCACTTCCTCTACATTATCTTTCTGATTTTCCTTCATCACTTCACTCGGTTCGTGGTCCTCATGCAGAATTTTCTTTTTTAGATTCTCTTGCCATATTTTCTTTACCCCCTTGGCCACATCTCTTCCCTTACGCGATGGTCCTTCACCAGCCCTACATACAACGAAAGTGTGCCCCTGACGATAGCATTTTTTAAAGTACAACCATGGTTGTTCATACCAAGCCATCTGCCAAAATTTTTTGTTGGCCAGCACTATTGGAAAACTCTACACCAACTCATCTATTAAATCTATTTCCACACACATACAGGCCCCCAATGCTTTAGTTCTATGAAGTGTTGCATTATCAATACCCAAAAACCTCCCAAGCCTTGTCGCTAAAATTTGCAGCATATCCATTCGATACATATGAAGTGGTAATCCAAGCAGAAAAATCCACTGAGGTGCTAACGTTGATTCTTTTTGAAGGTCAAAAACCTTTGTCTGTTGAAAAAGCCTAAAAACAGAGCCAGCAATCAAACGACCTTCTCTTGCCCAGCCATGCACAAAATCCCACTCAGATTGCATCTTCACCAAAACATGGTTATCATCCATCACACTAACCGTCAGAATCTCCAATAATCCCCATGATTTAATGATAGGCAAGCAAATATCATGAATCGTAGGCCTAATACGCACAAACTTAAGGACAAGAGCAAAACAGAAATCCTTTGCTGCTTTTGACATCTTTGGTTCCATAAAAAGGAAACCAGGCTCCCCATCCACATCCACTAAGTATCTCATCGGTACCTTAAATGAGGAAGGCACCGCAACCTTCGATACCACTTGTACATAAGACAATGTCCTGCCATCCCCTCCAGCAGCCCCCTCCGACGATGGGGGGCAGTGGGCGCCACCATGGGCTAACTCTAGGCGAGGAGAAATCCAAAAAAGGCCAAGTCTAGTGATTCCAAGAATTACATAGTGATTTTTACAAACGTATCAACGCACACCCTCCTTCCACTTTTTTTTTTTTTTTTAATTTTTTGAGTAATTTGCTACTAGTTTTTTTTTTTAACTCCTTTTTAAATTGAAGAAAGTTATGTAAAATATGACATTAAAATAAAGAGTTTTAGTTTTTTAATATGACACTATCATATGCTTAATTTAAGATAGATTATAAAATAGTTCTATGAATATATTACTCTAATTGAATATATAGGACCTGAACTTCACTGCATTCACGTTTTTAATAATTGATTGGCACTTTCAATTTTCCACAACAAAACTGAAAGCTAGAACCATAACACAAACTGATCAAACCCATTGCAAAACGCGAGAAAATGAAAACCCAAAACAAAAACACCTAATCCTACATACCAAAAATTTTGACTGTATTTATGTGTGATGGAACTCCTAGATTTCTACAAGTTTCCAACTCACAAAGAGTACTAATCGTGGACTCACCCAAGCAATATGCTATATATCTGAAATTATTAAAAGAATATTGTTATTTTGAACCCTCTACATCACACATTGTTTATGCGCATAATTTAATTTAGAAGATAAATTTTAAAATTTGAATCTTATAAATCAAATCTTACAATTCATGTAATGTGAATTGTATGCTCTATACACCAGCTTGAAAATAGAATAATTCTCGTAAAAATTGACATTTTGCATCCTTTAATAGCTGTTGAGACATGGATATATGTTAAATTTGTGAGAACAGGTGACGTGACACATTATGACTTTTTGGCAGTTGAAGTTTACATAGATTGCTTAGAGGATTAAAAATGTATTTTTCTTATATTTGGAAAAGTGTCAGTCACTTAATTTTGTATTGTATGTGTGATGACCCGCTTTTGAGTGTATTTTCGCTGAAATGGTTGTTTTTATTTTAATTAATATATTAGTTATTATTTTAATTTATTTGCGTTTTAAAATTATTTTTTTTTAATTTAATTGATGTTGTGTTTTATTTATTTTAGTTGTTTTGTGGTTTTTAATCTTGTTTCGGCAGTTTAGTTTTGTTTTCCGGAATGAGGAGTAGACCTCATCTTTTTCCCTACACCTCTTTTCCTTTTTCCTTTTCTTTTTCCTTTTTCTCTTTTTTTTTCTTCTTCCTTTTTCCTTTCTTTTTCTTTTTTTTTTCTTTCTTTTCTTTTTTTCCCTCTCTCTCCCCGCATCGACCCCCCCGGTCTCTCTCTCTCTTCTCTCTCCCTCACGCCGGAAAGCTTCAACCAGTCGAACCGCCGCCGTCCGGCCACCATGTGGCTCACCGCCGACACCGTTCGACTCCCCTCCCTCCGGCGCACCTTCCCACCAAAACCCACCCCCATCCAGCCGGTCGTTTGGCCGGAAAAGCCCTTCAAAGCCCGCACGGGTTTTGCTCCGATCCGCCGCCGTCGCTCCACCTCCGGCCACCATTTCTTCACCACTTCATCACCGGTCCCTTGCCGTCCTAACCCACCTATTTTCGGCCTCCAACAACCACCGGAACAGCTCCTACGAGCTAGCTTTCCTTTTTGGGAAATCCGGCCTCCCACTGCCGTTTCTGCCGCCACCCACGGCCAACCACCACTTCCAATAGCTTCACAATCATCCCTAGACCATTCCCTATCAATCCCAAGCCCTAGTTTGTCCCCGTTCAAAAGTGGGTTTTTCACAACCCACGGCCACAGTGAATTTTCACTGTGACGTTGCTTTTTCTCCGCCGTTTGCAACGCCGCGTGTTTTTTAAAATTTCCATATAGCGCCGTAAGTATTTTCCAAACCCTACTTTCAGATTTAAATATATTTTGCTCATTCAATAATTATTTTATCTGCTGGTTGATTGATTCCGGACTGAGTCCGAGGAGTTCGGGGGTCGGATGGATGGAGGACGGAGTTGTCTGTTTATTTGATTTATGTTGTTGGATTATGTTATGCATTGTTATGGTATTGCATGGTGCATGCACGTGTGTTTGTGGTATAGTGTGAAAAGCCTGTGTATTTGGCGTGAGTGGTCTTACGGGTGCGTGTGTATCACGACCCCAAGCTGGGATGGGGTATTATCCCGGTGGAGCTCCTCTGGTCACTCGAGAGCGGAATAAACTGAGTGATGTCCCCTGGGTTGTCGCTAGACGACGGGAGCGGGGGCTAGGGGTTGCTTGGCTACGAACGCGCTGGGCGCGGAACCGGGCATCGCTCTATGCACCGACTCCTTGGCCCTTCGCTGGTGAGGGCTAGAGGATGCTTGGCTATGAACGCGCGGGGCGTGGAACTGGGCATCACTCGTTAGGTGTCACATGCGTAGTGGTACTCTGCGGTGTGGCACTGGAGCCAGGGTGTGCGGATGACCCCTAGGGGAGGTCATGGTGCATATGGATAAAATGGTTTTCGGTTTGAGACGGTTATCGAGGCCAAATGTGACTTCTGGCGTGGTTTTTGGAAACAATGTGTTTTTGGGCCAAATGGGATTTTTGGCGTGTGTGGAAAAATCATGTTTTATGGGATTTGTGCATCGGGCATGCTTCATGCATTTTGTTTGAGTTCTATGTCTTTTTATCTGGTAGTGTTTGGGTTTTACTTACCTGCGGTACCATTTTTGGTTCCGTAGCTTTTGGTGCAGAGTTTGAGGACGAAGAGGAGGAGGCTGAGCCCGAGGATGCGGCTCCGCCGGGTTGCTGATGCTATGCTTTATATTTGGTTTAAATCTGTACTTGTGTTTTTGTAATATTTTAATTATGTATGTTTTAAACAGCTTGTATTACGTTAAGAAAAATTCTGGTACTTAGTTATGACTTTCGTTATCCGCTGCGTATTTCTTTGTGCACATATGTTGCCTTTGCACACACTTGGCACCCGTCGATAGGATGGTGACCCGGGTTGTCACCATCCGGACGTCTCAATTTTTCTGTGTTCAGGTGTGGGGATTTAGGGGCGTCACAGGTGGTATCAGAGCGGTTTGGCTCTGGGTAAAACCACATGTCCCGTAGGTAGTACCAGAATGTTTTTTTTTTAAAGTTGTGTTTTAAAAATTATGTTAAGTACAGTTGTTTTATTTGTTTGAGCTTGTTTGCTTGTATGTATTTATTTGGTTATGTTTTTGCAAGCTGGTTTCTTTTGTTTCTTGCTGTGTTGTGTTGGTTTTGTTTTTGTTGGTTTTATGATGGTTTTATTTGTTTTCTTAAAGGAGGGTCAAGTGTGGTGTTGTGGCAGGAAAATGGGGAGACCAAGGAAATCTACTCAGGAACCACGGGACAATACCTCTAGGGATGACTCCATAGCCGAAGCAATACGGCAGATGACGAAATTTATGCAGCAGAGTGCGAGGTCTCAACAGACAGGGCCTTGGCCACAACAAGGACCTTGGCCACAACAAGGGGGTCCCTGGCCACCATCAGGAGGGCCTTGTCCACCATCAGGAGGGCCTTGTCCACAACAAGGAGGGTTTTGGCCACAACCAGGAGGTCCTTGGCCATATCAGGGAGGACCTTGGATGTATCCAGGAGGGTCCAGTAGCATGGTGCAAGCCGGATGCACCTATGAGCGCTTCCTGGCGCATAGGACTCCACACTTCATTGGAGATGAGGATCCACTTCAGGTTGGAAAATGGATCAAAGATCTGGAGAGAACCTTTGAGGTGTGTGGATGCACTGAGGCACAGCAAGTACTCTACGCCAGCTATCTCTTGCAAGGTACCGCTTCTGATTGGTGGGATACCAAGAGGGTGATGCTGGAATCTGAATTGGGATCTTTCGCTGCAGTGACCTGGCAGCGTTTCAAGAAGGAGTTCAATGACCGCTTCTTTCCCGCATCGGTAAGGAAGCAAAAGGCAAGAGAGTTCTCAAATCTGGTACAAGGGGGCGCGACAGTGGAACAATACGCCCGGAGATTCATAGAACTTGGGCGATTTGCTCCTCACCTTATCGCCACTGAAGAGATGCGAGCAGATAGTTTTCAGGAGGGGCTACGCCATGACATACGTCGTATGGTGGTCAGCCATCGGATATCCACTTTTCAGGAATTAGTGGATGTGGCCACCCTTGTGGAGCGGGAAAATAATCTGAGTGTGGGCTCCCCTCCAGGGCACAAGAGGCGGGGTTTTTCTGGTGAAGGAAGCAGCTCGGGTTCGCCCCAGAAATTTGTCCAGCGGACTGGAACTCGACCTCAAACGTCCTCAGGTGTTCGTATGGGAGGACGGGTGCCTATTTGTGGAGCTTGTAATAGAGCTCATGAGGGCGAGTGTCGGATGAGTAGCGGACCCCAGTGTTACCGGTGCGGCCAAGTGGGACATATCGCTCGGGATTGCCCCGTCAGAGTTCAAGGAAGCCGTGGAGGTAGACACGGTGGAAGAACCAACCCGAGACAAGCAGTGCAAGCCTGGGTTTATGCTGTCACACCCGGAGAGGTGGATGATGAGGCGCCAGCGACCCATGATGCTGGAGTAATTACAGGTAGGGATTAATTTAATTTTAAGTTGGATTTAATTTTTGGTGTATTTGGTTTATTCTTTGCTTTTTGGATTTCATGGGTTGATGTGTTTGGTTCAGGAAGAGTCCGTTTGTATGAGTTTTATGCTTGTACTTTGTTTGATTCCGGTGCTTCACAGTCGTTTGTATCTTCCATGTTTGCTCGGGTGTGTAATTTGGTCACGGAACCGTTGCCGAAGTCTATGGTAGTGGCTCTACCCGATGGTGAGATGGTGTGGTGTTCCAAGATTGCTTTGGGATGCCCGTTAAATTTTGAGGGAAGGTTCTTGGATGCTGATTTGGTGGTGTTCAAGCTGTTGGGCTTTGATATCATCCTCGGGATGGATTGGCTATACCGATATTCTGCGAGTATTAATTGCAGAAGTCGGATAATTAGCTTTCAGCTTCCAGATGGTGATTGTCTGGAATTTGCGGGGAGTAAATTAAAAGAAAAGCCGATAATTATATCGGCGATTCAAGCAAGAAGAGAGATTGCATGGGGAGCAGATGCATTCTTGGTTCAGATGGTGTCCACGCTGTCTGAGGAGAAGTCGTTGGCAGACATTCCAGTTGTGGAAGAATTTCCCGATGTGTTTGTGGATGACTTGCCCGGACTACCCCCTGTGCGAGAGATGGAATTTGTTATAGACTTGGAACCTGGAGCGGCTCCTGTGCATAAAGCTCCTTATCGCATGGCACCGGCTGAATTAAAAGAGTTGAAGACTCAGTTGCAAGAACTGGTAGAGAAGGGATTTATTCAGCCTAGTACGTCGCCGTGGGGTGCACCAATTTTATTTGTTAAAAAGAAAGATGGAACCCTCCATATGTGCATTGATTATCGGGAATTGAACAAGGTGACCATAAAAAATAAATATCCTCTCCCGCGGATAGATGATTTATTTGATCAGCTTCAAGGAGTAGTCGTGTTCTCTAAAATTGATCTGAGGTCGGGATACTACCAGCTGAGGATCAGAGACAAGGATGTGTCTAAAACTGCTTTCAGGTCGAGGTATGGGCATTATGAATTTAAGGTGATGCCGTTTGGGTTAGCTAATGCCCCTGCTGCTTTCATGGATTTGATGAATCGAGTATTTCGACCTTATCTGGATTCCTTTGTGGTAGTGTTCATTGATGATATTCTGATTTATTCCCGAGATGTTGAAGAGCATGTGTATCATCTTCGTCTGGTACTTGGGAAATTGAGAGAACACCAGTTGTACGCCAAGCTCAGCAAGTGTGAATTCTGGTTGGAAGAAGTTAAATTTCTTGGGCATGTAATTTCCCGAGACGGAGTGGCTGTTGATCCTAGTAAGGTAGAAGCCATTTTGTCATGGCAGCGCCCGACTACAGTGCGCGAGATTTGGAGTTTCTTGGGGCTAGCGGGGTATTATCGAAGATTTGTAGAGGGTTTTGCTCGCCTATCCGGACCTCTCACAGCTTTGACTCGGAAGAATACATAATTTGTTTGGTCAGAGAAATGTGAGAGAAGCTTCCAGGAATTAAAGAACAGGTTGACAACGGCACCAGTGTTAGCGCTCCCAGAACCGCATAAGCCATTCGTAGTCTTCAGTGATGCGTCTAAGTTTGGTTTGGGTTGTGTCCTTATGCAGGAAGGACGGGTTGTAGCCTATGCATCTCGTCAGCTAAAGGACCATGAGAAGAATTATCCGATGCACGATCTAGAATTGGCTGCGATTGTTTTTGCCCTCAAGATCTGGCAGCGCTTCTTGTATGGGGAAGCTTGCGAGGTATTTACTGATCACAAGAGCTTGAAGCATTTGTTTTCCCAAAAAAAATCTGAATATGAGGCAGAGGCGATGGCTGGAGCTAATCAGTGACTATCAGTGTGAGATCAAGTATCATCCAGGGAAGGCTAATATAGTTGCTGATGCTTTGAGCCGGAAGTCGCACTTAGAAGATGAAGCCGAGCCGTCAGAAATGGATTCGTTGCTTTGTGGGATGAGAAGGCTCCTTATAGAGAGTTCGCAGCAAGAAGAGGTTTTATCTTCAGTTCTTGATATTCAGGTAACTGATTTTGAAGAATTGAAGACTCTCCAAAGGAAGGATCTGAAGCTGCTGAACATCAAAAAAAGAGTCAGAAAATCTCGAGGGCCTTTGCATTATAGCATGGATAATGATGAGATACTTCGGTTCCGAGATCGCAGAGTGGTCCCAAAGGACTCAGATTTCAAAGAACGGATCATGGCGGAAGCTCATGCGGCCCCTTATTCAGTTCATCCCGGCAGTACAAAGATGTATCGGGACTTGAAGAAAAATTACTGGTGGGATGGAATGAAGAAGGACGTTGCCTTATATGTTGAGAAATGCCACACATGCCGTCAGGTGAAGGCTGAGCATCAAAGATCTGCAGGTATGCTCCAACCCCTCCCTATTCCTGAGTGGAAGTGGGATGACATCACGATGGACTTTGTAGTGGGTTTGCCGAGAACGCCTAGTGGGAAAAATTCTGTTTGGGTGATTGTTGACCGGTTAACGAAGAGTGCTCATTTTCTGCCTGTTAATAACACCGACTCTTTGGGTAAGTTGACCTGCTTGTATGTCAAAGAGATAGTGCGGCTACACGGCATACCAAAGAGTATAGTGTCGGATCGAGACCCGAGGTTCACGTCGCAGTTCTGGAAGAGTTTGCAGGCAGCTTTGGGTACTAAGTTAAAGTTCAGTACTGCTTATCACCTGCAGACAGACGGCCAGTCAGAGCGCACCATTCAGACCCTGGAAGACATGTTGCGAGCATGTGTCATGGAATTCCAAGGGAGTTGGGAAAATCATTTACCGCTCATCGAGTTTGCATACAATAACAGCTTCCAGGCGACCATTCAGATGGCTCCCTATGAAGCTCTTTATGGGAGAAAGTGCAGGCCGCCCTTGTGTTGGGATCAAGTTGGGGAGAGTAGGATAATTGGACCCGAAATAATTCTAGAGATGCAAAGCCAAGTCTGGATCATTAGAGATAAAATGGCGGCAGCTCAGAGTCGCCAGAAAAGTTACGCTGATACCAGGAGGAGAGAGTTGTCTTTTGAAGTTGGTGATTGGGTTTACCTTAAAGTCTCTCCCATGAGAGGTGTTAAGCGTTTTGGTAAGAAGAGGAAGCTAGATCCGAGGTATGTTGGCCCTTTCCAGATTCTGGAGAAGGTAGGGTCCGTCGCCTATAGAGTTGCTTTGCCAGATTATTTTGGGAATGTTCATGATGTCTTCCACGTATCATCCCTGAAGAAGAGCTTTGGACAGCAAGAACCACGCTTCGTCGACCCAGCGGGTATTCATTTGCAACCGGATCTCACTTATGAAGTTGTTCCGTCGCAGATCTTGGATTGGAAGGAGCAACAGTTGAGGTCCAAGACGATACCTTTGGTTAAAGTGGCTTGGGGAGATCCGTTAGCTCAAGACTTCTCTTGGGAGCGAGCAGCGGACATGAGGGAGCAGTACCCGTATTTGTTCGAATAAAGAAGGTATGTATCTTAATCTTGGTCACAGTTGGTTTATGTGCTTTCATGTGGCTTGCTTTAAGTTGTGTTTTTGTAATATTTTAATTATGTATGTTTTAAACAGCTTGTATTACGTTAAGAAAAATTCTGGTACTTAGTTATGACTTTCGTTATCCGCTGCATCTTTCTTTGTGCACATATGTTGCCTTTGCACACACTTGACACCCGTCGATAGGATGGTGACCCGGGTTGTCACCATCCGGACGTCTCGATTTCCCCGTGTTCGGGCGTGGGGATTTGGAGGCGTCACAGTATGTCTAACTTCTTCTCTTTTTTGTCACAAGTACATCTAGAATCCTATCTGGCAGATGTTTAACATCCTTAGAGGAAGATAATTTCAGTGCAGTTGATCAGGAATATTAATACTATATCCTTAGCTAATATATATATTATATAAATTTATATAATACATATTCCCTAATGGCTATGTCACTAACTTATTTCTTAGTTAGAAAATATTTACATGGTGCTAAGAGATATATTTCAAGAGTAATATTGTTGTACCCATGCCTCAAAATCAATACAATCTAATAAAGAGTATTTGATCCTTGATTTAATTGCAGTACTCAAATTTCAAATACCAAGAATAGTAGTCTAGCTCTAAATGTTATATCTTTCAATGGGATTCCTCATTTGGTTGAATTGATGCCTTATTGCACCTAAAGTTCGGTTGTTTGCTTTTACTATATATAATATATATTCATGTCTTCCTCTCCACATTTCGTGTCAGTTGTGCTAAAATATTCACGGCTTGCAGTAATGAAGAAGAGTACATCAGATAAATATATATAAAAAGTGTGAAAGATTACCTTAAACCATTGTAATTCTCTCTGCATTTGTAAAGCTGCACCTGGTATGCGATTAAGCATAATGGAAACTGGTGCCATCCCTGCCATATGTAATATATTGTTGCCGGAGTTATCTCTTTCATATACCATGTTGCTCTTCACATCTAGTCCATATATAAGACTAAAGATTTTAGCTTGGCGGCAAAGGACAGCATATGAGAATATATTTCTTGAATTGCTATCGAAGCTCCACAGAAGATCTGGATTCGCTTTCACTACATCGTGAACAAACTCAAAAGCCCCTTCCTTGATTGAACGGAAAATGGCTTGATAAACGTTACCCTTTGACCTTCCTTCCTGATCTGAAATTAAGATTTCTTTGCACATATGATGCAGAAGTTGACGGGATTGCTTATGGACCAACTTCATTTCATATAAATGCTCGATATCTTTGTCAACAATCGATCACAATTAACAATTGACAATTTAATCAAATGAATCAATACATAGAAAAAAGGGATGAGAAGGTTCAAGAAATTAGACAAATTTGGCCAAAGAAACTTACATACCCAAGAGTTTAATGAGTTTTGAAAATGGTCGGCGCAACAGGGTTCGAACTACAAAGTAGAAACCAAATTTAGTGATCATGTGCATACACATTAGAAGATTAATGCAGATTTCCCAAGCCATTAAAGCCAGCTTGCAACATCAAAATGCGAAAAATAAGTGCAACTCAGAGGAGTGGAATTAGCATGGGTGCATGAGGGGCACAACCCGGGTCCGGCACATCCGTCCGTAATGTCGAAAGTTTTGGCGACAACTAGGGTGAAATGAGTAATGGTAGGTGGGTAGACAATGCATGAGTAATTCATTCTTCTAGTTTCCATGCACATTATTGCTATATATGTAGTCATAAATATTTTTAGCGCCCTACCAATCAAATTTAATTATTTTTTTATTTTTTATTTATAACAAGAGAACAACTTTATTCAAGAACCAACCACATTTACATCAAAGAGCTAGCCCAAATGATTTGAGCAGTACATTAATAAAAATCCCACCAAATCACTAGGTCTTGAAGATGGCGGGCATATCTTGCCAAACTGTGAGCTGCTTCATTAGCCATACGTCCAGTATGCTTTATAAAACATCTCAAAAAATACTTCATTAGTGGCATTATTTTATGAACCAGATTGTCCAACAATGATATAGACTCCTCTTCAACAAGAATCTCATTTACCATAATAAGTGAGTCACTTTCAATGAGAAGTTCATGTAAGCCTAAAGGGATACAAATTTGCAATCCTTCGAAAATTGCCATCATTTCTATCTCCAATGGATCATTTACCTCCCTTTCTTTCTTACTAGCAGAGAAAATAACCCCACCCTTCTCATTCCTAAAAATGATTCACAAACCTGCACTACACTTGTGATATCTTGTATTTTAGTATATTTTAATTGAATGATTATTTTATTTAATTTAAAGATTGGTTTTCTTATTTTAAATTTAAAGTGTCTCTCATTGGTTTATTTTTATTATTTTTAAGTTGTGAAATTTATCTTAATGTACTTTCTCAATATTAATTATAGTTTTATATTTAAATTTCTCTTTAATTTAAATTACTTTATTTTTGGGCTTTAAAATTTATTGTATTGTGAGCTTTTTACTATCACTTTAGTTTAGGTAGTCACTGTGTTTAAATTATTTTTATTCAACTTACTGTTTTGAAATTATTTTCATTGGATCAATTTTGTGACCCAAGTTGTGAGGATTGGATTTCATTTCTTTCCATTCATTTTTCCTTTTCCTTTTTCCTTTTTCCTCTTTTTCTTTACTCTTTTTCCTCTTTTCCTTCTTCTCTTTCTTTCTTCTCCTTCTGTTTCCCCTATTTCTCCCCTTCTCACGCGCAAGCCCCTCATCCCCTCTCCCCTGTACATTTTATTTGTTTGCCCACAGTGCTGCCATGTGCCATTTGTTACTGTCATTGCCCCTCCCATTTTCTTCCCCTCCAGTCAGCGACCTCACCCACCCATTTTCAGCTCCTCCCTTGCCGCCTTTAGCTTCCACGCATGGCTGAAAGCCACGGCCCTTTTTCACTCTAGAGCCGTCGTCATGCCACCTTTGGCCACCACCTCTTCACCACTTCACCACGGCCTCCCAGCTACCTAACCCACCCTTCCCCAACTCCAATCTGCCATCAGTGAAGTCCATCAATTGTATTTTCTGATTTGAGCTTTTTGGCCTCCAATCGTCACCCACGGCCAACTACTACTACTATTATTAGTTTCACCAACACCCGTAAGTTCTTCCCTATCCATCCCAAGTCTTCATTTGTTCCCATTCAAAAGTTAGGTTTTTAAGCCCCACGGCTTTGTCCATTTTGTACTGTTGAGTGGCTGTGCTGCCACTTCTAGAACCTCCGTGATCTTTTAAAAATTATATTATAGCGTTGTAAGTATTTTTTACAGAAATTTTTGTGATTTAAATATATTTTGCATGAACAAATCTTTTGTGATCTGGTTGGTTGTAACGGACGTTGAGTCCAAGGAGTTTGGGGGTCGATTGGATTGGAGGATGAAGTTGTTTGTATGATTGGATTATGCTTGGATTTGTTGGCTGTTGAATATATTTGTGTTTTGACATATACATTACATAATTACACACATGTTCATATTTGTAAATTGCATATATGTTCCTGTGTATATCTGAAAACTGGGTTTTTATGTGAAAAATGATTTTGGGTATGTTTGAAATGAATAGATTGAACAGTTTGATAGAGAGGTACTGTAGGGATGGTAGTAAGCAGAGATGCTAGTAGAATCTTACCTGTGATTCCTGCCTATAGTGCACGTGGTAAGGATAGTGGTAATCCCTGCCTATGATTCCCACCTACAGTGGGAATTGTAGGGATGGTGGTAAGCAGGGATAGTGGTAGTCGCGTTTGTGCTTTCCACCTACATTGCATATGGTAGGGATGGTGGTAAGCAATGATGGTGGTAGAGTCCCACTTGTGATTCTCGCCTACAGTGCTCTAACAGATTAACAGAGAGGTAAAAGGAACTGCAGGGATGGTGGTTAGCAGGAACGGTGGTAGAGTCTCACTTGTGATTCCCGCCTACGGTGCACGCAATAGGGATGGTGGTAGTCACGCTTGTGATTCCTACCTACGGTGCATGCGGTATGTATGGTGGTAAGCATGGTTGGTGGTAGAGCCTGCAATTCCTGCTGACAGTGTTAATTGGATATTTGGGCCATTTTCATGGGAAATGGAGGGGTTTGGATAAATGGCTTTATGTGAACCATTCTTTGAAAAAATGGTGTATTTTGATACATGGTCGTTTTCTAAGAAAATTGCGGAGGTTATTTTAATGAACTTGGTTTTTGGGCCAAATGAGATTTTGGCATGTGTTGGAAAATAATCATTTTTGGAAGAAATGATAGTTTTGGGTATCATGCATATTTTATCATATGCACACATATTTGTTGTTGCATGAATGTATTTTTATCTCTTAGGCTGTTTGGTTTATTATTTACTGAGATTTGCAATCTGACAATATTCAACAACCTACCATACTGTTTCATGTTACCATAGATTTTGATGCAAATGTTGAAGTTGAGCTTGAGGCTACAGCTGCAGCTACACCGGAGGAGTGATTGGGAATCACTTTCTCATGTATCGGGATTTGTATCCCGCTTTTGGTTATTGTATTTTAGTTTATTTATGTGTTCACTAGATAACTGTACTACTTTTTGAAACTTTTTTTATTTAAGTGAATTTCTATCTAACAATTATGGTATTTAGTTGATTGACTTTAAATTATCTGCTGCGTCTTTTGTCTTACACATGTTGCATGTGCACACACTTAGCACTTGTTGTTATAGTGCGTGACCCCTTTTTCATCATCCCGATGCCTTGATTCTCGTGTTTCCAAACGTGGGAGTTTGGGGTGTCACAAGTGGTATTAGAGCAGTTTAGCTCTGGGTAAAAATCACATGTCTCGTATGTGTAGTACGAGAAAGTTTTTAAGTTGTGATTTGAAATTATTTGATTTGATGTATTTTATTTTATTTTTTTATTTATTTATTTGTACACTACTTTATTTGTTTTATTTATTTTATTGTATGATATTTTATTTTGTTTTGTCCAGAGTTGAATAGTGGGGTTAAGGGTTACGCTATGTCAGAAAGATGGTTTGACTGGGAATGTCATTGTTAGGTATGAATATTTTGTGTAGTAGGCTTGAACTTTTATCAACTTGGTTTACTTTTATAATTTTGAGGCTTGAAGGGAACAACATGGTCTGGGTGATCTCTTTGTAGACTAGAATAATTGAGGTCTATAGAGTAGGAGGTTGTAAGCTGAACGAAATTTAAGAATAGATTTATGAGAATTTTACCAAAGGTTTGAGGTTTTCTAAACTTTAGGAAATGATTTGTTATCATTTAATGTTTTAGATTTTGAAAGCTATGAGAGTCGATTGTTTTATTATAGATATAAGTTCATTGATTTTACAGATTTTGAAAAGTGAATCTAATATGGTTTAAGATTTTAAAATTGCAAACTTGACGAATTGATTTATAATGAGATTGGAGTTTTTAGTTCCTCAGGGCTTGGTGTACTAGCTTGAATTATTTTGGAGATTGATGAGTTTGTAACCATTAAAATGGGGTTGATCAGAGTTGAGCTATTGATATAGGAAATTTCAAGGAGAATATTTCTTTGGGGATTGAAAGTATTGATTTAGCTTGTGTATTTCTCTGAGGACTGAAGATTTGGATCGAATTCAGGAAATAATTGTTATTGGTTCTAGGTTATAGATGGGGTGGATTTAGGAGATGATTTTTGTTGATTTTGAGGGTAAAGATCTGGATGATGAAAATGGTAGGAATGGATCACTCATACATTGGAGGAGTATTGGTTTTGGTTAAGGATGCATTAGATTGACATGTAATAGTTATGAGTGTATCGATTTGGAGAGTACATATCCTTGTTTCATTTTGGCTTGGAAGAAGTTCTTTTGTTAGGTGTTATTTTATGAAGACATAATTTTATGCATGTGGTGAATTATTAGAGTGCGTAGCATAAGTGTGATAATTAGTAATAGTTAGGGGTTCAAATTTGTGCTGATTTTGAGGATTTAGTGATGACTTGAAAAATTGGGATGATACTTGTAGTTGGAGATTTATCATTCAGTTGTACCAATCATGTTATTCATGGTTAATGTTGGAAGTGGCCATTAGGTTACCAAAGATAGAATACAATAAAGGTTTGGAAGTTATAGTATAGGAGTCGATTGAGGTTAGCATAGTTTATTGTGTGAAGATGATAATCATTGGAATTTAATGAGTGTTGTAGTAATGTTCTTGTGAAAGTGGAGATTTTGTATTACATGGCTGCTCTAGGTGTACTAGATGTGATGTACCATTGGGTACTAGTGCGAGTATAATGGAATCGCCCATAAGAGTAGACATGAGAGAACAATAATCATAGTTGTTTGGGCATCATTGATGATATGTTTCTCTCAAATGTATTTTGAGTTGTATCTTGTATCCTGCCTTGGCGTTGATGTTTTACCTTACAAATTTCAAGAAAGAAATTTATTTTAAGGGGAGGAGGATGTGACATCTTGTATCTTAGTGTATTTTAATTGAAGGATTAGTTTATTTAATTTAAAGATTTGTTCTCTTGTTTTACATTTAGAGTGTTTCTCAGTGGTTTATTTTTATAATTTTTAAGTTGTGAAATTTATTTTGATGTACTTTCTTAATATTAATTATTATTTTTTATTTAAATTTCTCTTTAATTTAAATTAATTCATTTTTGGGCTTTAAAATTTAATGTTTTGTGAGCTCTTTATTATTACTTTATTTTAGCTAGTCACTGTGTTTAAATTATTTTTATTCAACTTACTATTTTAAAATTATTTTCATTGGATATTTGGATCAATTTTGTGACCCAAGTTGTGAGGATTGGACCTCATTTCTTTTCATTCATTTTTCTTTTTCCTTTTTCCTTTTTCCTTTTTCCCTTTTTTCTTTGCCTTTTTCCCTTTTCCTTCTTCTCTTTCTTTCTTCTCCTTCTTTTTCCCTTGCTTCTCCCCTTCCCGCACGTGAGCCTCACCTCCCTTTTCCCTCGTCCATTTTCTTCATCAACCCACAGCGCCTTTGTGCGCTGTCCGTGACTGTCACCACCCCACCCATTTTCTGATTCGCCATTGGTGAAGCCCATCCATTGCATTTTTCAATTTGAGCTTTTTGGCCTCCAACAGCCGCCCATGCTGCCACCCACGGCCAAACACCACTATCATTAGCTTCACAAACACCCCTAAGCCATTCCCCAGCCATCCCATGTCTTTGCTTTCCCCCGTTCAAAAGTTGGGGTTTTGAGACCCACGACCTTGTCCATTTTGCACTGTTGTGTGGCCGTGCCGCCGCTTCTAGTACCTTCGTGATCCTTCAAAAATTATATTATAGCGTTGTAATTATTTTTCAAAGAATCTTTTGCAATTTAAATATATTTTATACTAACAAATCTTTTGTGATCTAGTTGGTTGTGACAAACGTTGAGTTCGAGGAGTTTGGTAGTCATTTGGATTGGAGGATGGAGTTGTTTGTGTGATTGGATTATGCTGGGATTTGTTGGCTATTGAATATATTCATGTCGTATCATATAGATTGCATAATTGCACACATGTTCATATTTGAAAATGAAAATTGGGTTTTCGCATAATCACCTAACAGCAACCAAGCTTGAGTTTGATGGACCAATAAAGATATGAGAAGGCTCCATATCTTATGTCTCCTAGTTGCATCAAGATTTCCATGTACTCTAGTAAGGAACCAAGGTTCCACGTTACTATCCTCCATTTATACCATAGCATGTATGTGTGATTTATAAAAGTTAAGAACATAAATCTTGACATGCTTTCTCCAAAACAAGGCAATACCTCCACTCCTACCATCACTGCTAATAGCCATACATCAAATCCCATACTAAACTTCAATATTTCCATAACTTTAGCTTGTAGAAACATAACTATAGGATATTTCCTTCTCATCTAGTCACAAAGGACTCGAATTCCTCATGGGTTCCCAAGTCCAAGGGAATTGTAACTTAAAAGGACCACTAATCCTGACAGGGCTAGTAACCAAACTCTACTGATCTCAAAGTGTGTCACTTACCCCTCCCTTTGTCAACTTCCTGCAAATCACATGTATTAGACAGGATCTTCTTTTTAACCTTGCATTTCTTATTGGTCTGACCCGTTATAGCCTCCCTCTTACTCTCCTCCATAGTTCTATTTCTTCCAATAATCTCAATGAAGGGTTTAGCATATGTTCTTGGGTTGCGAGACATTTCTTCCATAAGCATGTTGGTTGTCTTGTTTGTTGTGCTTGTGAAAGATGATGGGTTGAAATCTCATGTGACTAGGTTGGACCATTGATGGCAAGCCCACTAATGAGCTGCTCCTTCCTTCTTTGACTAATATTAACTGCATTTCTATTCGTTACAAATTCAGTATTTAAACTGAGGGTTTCATCTCTCCCCCAATCCCCTTAACAACCATATCTTCCTCATTTGGTAATGTAACCATTACTCGTGAATCATGCTCTTCCTTATCCTTATCATTCCTGATATTTTCACTTGAAATCTTACCTCTGCTTTCACCAACAATTGACTCTGACATGGTGTTCCTCGCTGGAGAGAATTCGTCATTCTCTGCATCACCCTTGTCTCTTTCGTTACTGTCTGCCACCTTTCTACTCATCTTCTCAGTGGAACTGGAGCTCCCCACCAGGTTATACCTTCTTCTTCTCCCCTTAGAAATAGCACATAGCCAAGACCCAAATTACTTTGAATCTTCATTGTCATGAGTAGCATCTGGACAACCCTTTCCCGCATGAAAAATCTACCACACTTGAAACAAAATCTCAATACTTTCTCATATTGTATTGGGATCTAGAATTTCACCCCCATTCAATGTAACAGTTTTGCCTCTTGAAATAGGTTTATACAAGTCCAACAAGATCTTCACCCTCTGGAAACTTCCCCACCCTACATCATTGTCATGAACCTCTATTGTCACCACCTCCCCCTACGAACTACCTAGTTTCTCCCCACACTCTCTATTCATACCAATCAAAGGCATGTTATGTAACTGAACGCATAATGTCATTTTGTCAAACTTCATCATACTTGGTTGAATGATACTATCAAAGCTAATAATCACAAAAATATTATTGTCAAAGAACAAAGGCCTTCCATCCTCCACCTGATTTTTATCAGCATGGTTTGCAAATGTCATGATGAAAACATTTGACCCTACTTCTTTGAAAATTGCTGGTTTACTCAATTTTCAAACTTTTGCCAATGTTGCTTCCACAACATTCGTCCCTATCAGACGATCAATATAGATCTGACCAATTAAACATCTCGTCCCCTTCTTTTAGACTTCAATGGTTGATGCATTTTCTAGGTCAATAGCCAAGTCTTCCTCTTCTCTCAACTTCAACTTGCTCCACATCTCATGCAAATTCTCCATCACTAGCTACGACTTCCTCCGCCACCCCTACTTGGCAACTAGAAGGAAAGAACCAACACCACCTCTATTCTCTCAAGAGAGAATAGAGAAGAGACTCAAAATGTATAAAATCACGTGAAACTTAATTTAACATATATCACACGAAATCCCAAAATAGAAAATTTTTAAATATTAGCTTAACGAACCATTTTTTGCCTGATTTTACTTTTGTTTATGATTTACTTATGAAGGAAACATCACCATGTCCACTCGCATGTTGCCAGTGCAAAAAGAAAAATAGTTATGCTATGCTAGTAATTCACACCACAAGATCTTGAGAGAAATGAACCTCTATGTGCAAAATATATATGATCCTTATTGCAAGCGAAACCTAGCTTAACTACGTACCTGATGTTCTGTTAGTTTTTACTGCATTGCTTTGCCGTCCCTCATCTTTTTGAATTAGCAAATGAACTTCATTGGTACTTGTACCATTTGTCGATTGAATGTGTATACCTTTCAAATAACAATGTCAATGAATCACAAGATTGGTAATTATCAAAAGCTTAAGCCAAATTATGAATGCATGCAATGCTTGCATAGTACTACATCACATATGAATATATATATATACACACACTACTGGGTGTTCCATGCCCATATAGATAGTCAAGAGTTGCAGTTGCCACCGTCCAGAAAAAGCTAATGGTCCAGGACAGTTGCAAGTAGCTCGTCATTTGTCAAGATTTGCTACTGTAATCCCTCCCTTTGTCAAATATTGTGGTTGATTGTCCCTTGTGATTTTTCATAAAAAAGAAGACCATTTGCAATGGTGTAGTGGGGGGGGGAATACAACACAATAAAGATCGACGTGAAGGGTTGAAGAGAAAGAGAGAGAGAGTCAAGGTAAGCTCTGAGAAAAATAAGAGAGTTGAGTTGAGTGGATTGTGATCCTCCTCCTCTGTAATATTTTCCATGTTTCACTATTTAATAGTGAAACTCTTTCTCTATGGACATAGGGTGTTGCTAAACCACATTAAATTCTTGTCACTGTGTGTGTGTGTGTCTTAATTTCCCCAACAAGTAGTATCAGAGCATGTTATTGGTAGGAGTTTTTCAGAAAACTCAATTCTAGTATGTTGCTCAGTTTCAAAATTTGAGTAAAGTGTTCGTCTCAACGAAACCAGACTAACGGTGTAAACCGGAGGCTGAAAAGGCAATGCATGCAACCCTAAAAGGGAGAGAAAGTAATCCCACTCTCCACACATGTTGCATGCGCTTGTATAAGGAAGGAAAGTTTGAGAGCCACATGCCCCCATGTGCATCCCAGGACTGAAGCACGTGAAGTACATGCACCAACATTCCCCCACGTGCACCGAAGGTTGAAGGCACGTGAGATACATGCTCCTTACTCGCACCCATGCACCTCGAGGTTATAAGGCGCATGACGTGCACGGGCCTATGCATTTCCATGCATCCCACACACTGCACATAGGACATAGTGTCTTTCACCACGTGGCCCAAGAGACAATGAATATGCCCTCTGAAAGAAGTTGAAGGATATGTATCAAGCGAAGACTGCTCAAAACAGGGCCCTTTTGATGAAACGACTTGTTAAGTTGAAGTTGAAGAACGACACCTTTGTTGGCGAGCACACTAGCGAGTTTCAAAACCTAGTTAATTAGCTCAGGTTTGTCAAGTTGATTCTTGGCACTGAAGAACAAGCCCTGCTACTTCTCAGGTCATTACAAGATAAGAGATGCTGGTTGTCTCCCTGAGTAACTCTACTCTAGTTGGAAAACTTACCATGACGATGGTTAATGATGCTATGTTCAATGAGGAGGCCAGATGGAAGGAAACACGCATGAATCAGTCTCATGCCGTTGTCATCGAGAGTAGAGATAGGCGTCAAGGTAATGGTAAAGGCAGAAACAGAGGGAAGTCTCATACACGTGGAAGGTCCAATGATTATAAGAACTAGCAGAAGGGTAACTTGAAGTATTACCATTGTGGTAGAGAAGGCCACATGAGGAAGAACTGCAACAAATTTTAAAGGGAGCAAGGTCAAAGCTGTCAACTAAAGAAAGAAGATGATGCAACTTTAGTCACTCTTTCAGGAGATGTGATGGTACTCTCCATCAGTGACAAGACACGTCTGCATGTTGCAAGCCACAATGTTGAGTGTAGGGTAGACACAACAGCATCATACCATGTCACTTCCCATGGTCAACTTTTCACCATGTACAAAGTTAGAGATTTTGGTATGGTAAAGATGGGAAACGCCAATTTCTCGAAGATCATGGGAGTTGGTGATGTGCAAATCAAAACCAACATTGGTTGCATCATGGTGTTGAAGGATGTTCAACACGCTCTTGACCTTCGACTCAACCTGATTTCTAGGACAACCCTTGATCGACAAGGCTATGATAGCTACTTCAGCAAAGGCACTTGGAAGCTATCACAAGGTGCCATGGTTATCGCCTAAGGACACATTTGCGGTACATTGTACAAAACTCATGTGAAAATTGATTCTGATAGCTTCAATGCAATGGAAGTGGAGGCATTACCAAATTTGTGGCATAAGAGACTCGAACACATTAGTGAGGAAGGGTTGGATATGCTTGTGAAAAAGGCACTCACTAAAGTTGCCAAATGCATTGTGTTGAACCCTTGTGACTATTGGTTGTTTGGAAAACAACATAGAGTCTCGTTTCATTACTCTACCAAGAGGAGATCAGAGTTGCGTCTTGTACAATCTAATATATGTGGTCCCATGGAAGAAGAGCCATTGGGAGGTAATAGATATTTTGTGACATATATTGATGATGCTTCACGAAAGGTCTGGGTGTATTTTTTGAAAACATAGGATCAGGTCTTCGAGCACTTCAAGAGGTTCCACACCCTGATGGAAAGAAAGACGGGAAAGAAGTTGAAGTGTTTGCGAACAAACAATGGAGGAGAGTACATTTCTTCAGAGTTCACTGCATACTGCACTGATCACGGTATTTGACATGAAAAGGTGGTCCCACATACCCCACAACACAATGGTGCAGCCGAAAGAATGAATCGGACCATCATTGAAAGAACAAGATGCATGCTTAGTATGACCAAGGTACCAAAGCCATTCTAGGGTGACGCTGTTTATGCTGCCTGTTACCTGATCAACAGATCACCTTTAGCACCTCTAGAGTTTGAAATTCCTGAAAAAGTCTAGTTTAGAAGAGATGTCTCTTACTCTCACCTAAGAGTGTTTGGGTGCAAAATCTTTGCACACGTATCCAAGGAGCTGAGATAGAAGCTCGATGTCTAGTCAACTTCTTGTATCTTTGTTGGATATGGAGATGAAGAGTTTGGATGCAAGTTATGGGATTCAGTGACAAAAAGAATTATTTAAAGTAGGGACATTGTGTTCAATGAAAACTAGCACATAGGAACTGAAGCTTCCTCAAAATCAAGAGAGCTTAGTTCCTATACTCTAGATCCTACACCATTACAGTTCGCCATAGATAATTAGGATATGCAAGATTGAGATCCAGAAGCAGAAGAAGAAGCTCAAGGTGTCAAGTAGGGGGAGCAAGAACCCTCTCTACCAAAAGCTGGAGTACCACCACAAGGGTTAGATGGTGAGGAACCTCCTTTGGTTGATGAAGCTCAACCAAGAAGATCAGCAAGAGGCCACCAATTGATTCCATCAAGGAGATATCCAAAATCAGAGTATATTCTGCTTACTGATGAGGGGGAGCTAGAGAGCTTCTAGGAAGTTCAAACTCATGTTGATAGAAGCCTATGGATACAGGCTATGCAAGAAGAGATGAGTTCTTTGCAAAAAAATCAAACCTATGAGTTGGTGAAGCTTCTTGAAGGAAAGAAAGCCCGAAAGAACAAGTGGGTGTTCAAGCTAAAGAAAGATGACTAGGGAAAACTTGTGAAGCACAAGGCCAAATGATTCCTACAGAACAAAGGAATCGACTTTGACGAAATCTTTTCACCAGTGGTGAGAATCATCAATTCGAGTCGTACACAGATTGGTAGCTAGCTTGAACTTGGAACTCGAACAGATGGATGTATAGATAGCCTTTCTCTATAGAGATTTTGTGCATGAAGATTTTTTGTGATAGGAAAGCCAAAAGGTTATGGATATCACAACAAAAATATGTTGAATGGGGGATCAAACGTTTCAACATAGGAGATGTTAAGCCAATCAATACTCCACTAGCTAACCACTTCAAGTTGAGCAAGAGCCCGTGTCCCTCTTCAAAGAAAGAGATTGAAAGGATGAAAGCAGTCCCTACTCCTCAGCTGTAGGAAGTTTCATGTACGCAATAGTTTGTACAAGACCAAATATTGCTCATGTTGTAGGCATGGTGAGCAGATTCCTTTCAAATCCAGGAAAGGATCATTGGGAAGTGATCAAGTGAATTCATAGGTAAATGAAGGGTAAGTCAAAGTTATGCTTGTGCTTTGGGAGAGCTAAACCAGTTTTGGAAGGCTATACTGATTCAGATATGGCAAGAGATCTGGATAGTAAGAAATCTACCTCAATATTTCTCTTCACTTTTGCAGGAGGAGCTGTATCTTGGCAGTCTAAATTGTAGAAGTATGTTGCTTTATCTACAACAAAGGCAGAATACATTGTCGCTGTGGAAGCTTGGAACGAAATGTTGTGCATGAACTGGTTTCTCCATGAACTGGGGTTAGTCAAGAATACTACATGAAGCAATGGACTTGAGTAAGAATTCAATGTATCATTCCTTCACCAAGCATATTGATATCCGCTATCATTGGATACATGAAGCGATGGAACAACAATTGTTGAAACTTGTGAAGATCCATACGAAAGAGAATCCAGCGGACATGCTAATGAAGGTGGTTACAAGTGAGAAGCATGGGCTATGTAAAGACATAGCCGAGCTGGACGCCAACTAGAGGAAATCTGATGGGCATGGAGGGGGAGAATTGTTGGGTATTCCATGCCCATACAACTAGTCAATAGTTGTAGCTCTCGTCGTCCAAAAGAAGCTGTTGGTCCAAGATGGTTGCAACCAGCTCCTCATCTGTCAAGATTAGCTATTGTAATCCCTCCCTTTGTCAAATATTAGAGTTGTTTGTCTATTGTATTTTTTGTACAAAAGGAGACCATTTGCAATGGTGTAGTGGGAGAAAAAAATACAACACAAGAAAGCTCATCAACAGGAAGGGCTAAAGAGAAAGAGAGAGAGAGCCAAGGTGAGCTCTATGAAAAAGAAGAGAGTTGAGTTGAGTTGATTGTCCTCCTCCTTTGTAATATTTTCTGTGTTCCACTATTTAACAGCGAAACTCTTTTTATGTGGATGTAGGTAATTACCAAACCAATTCTTGTTACCAGTGTGTGTGTCTTGATTTCCCCAACATATACATCTTGCAGCATTTAAAAAAGTCGCAGAAATAGAAGAATCAGGATTTTAAAATTTTTAGTGAACTTTAGTACTCGAAATAACGTCTTCCTTGCATGTAAACCTTGGAATAGTTAAATTCATGATCGATCATATATAGTTGTGCGTGCTCATTATAATACTGGAACAATTTGATAAAAGAGAGGAAACAGAAAGAGTAACAGAAAGAAGACTGGGCGTATACTCACAAGAGGAGATCCATCGTTTCCAAAACACGAGACAATGGCCACTTGGGAATGCGTACTTCATAGAAGCCAATGCGTATAAAGGGCTGAAGTTCTCTTTGTCCGGAGCAAGAACCAAACGTGGACAGCGCCGAATTAGATCCAAAGCAATATCTGTACGTTGTGTTGTACCGTACGTGTACATAATGCAATAATTAAAAAAAAATACAGATAGAATTAATAATTGTAGTGGAGATGATATATATATAGTTTGACGAAGATCAAGTTAATTGTTACATTCGTACGTACGTACCTAATGCTCTGGTATATATAGCTTGGGTACAAAGTGTTGAACCGCTCCTGCCGTTTTCTGGAATTAGATCTTCCAACGGAGTGAGAGAATAAAGATAGCGAGCCATTTTTATATATCCATTTGAAATAGCCGTAACAACTGGAAGAAGTTGGCCCCCATTTTGGAAAGCTTTTCCCATGCTGACCAATTTTTTGTTCTTTCTAAGCATGCACTCCGCCATCTTGTACTGTCCACTATATGTTGTCTCCATTAGAGCTGTGTCACCGAAATTGTCTTGTACTTCCAAGTCATCTTCCGACATTAGATCCACCAACGCTTCCACTATATGGACATGTCCCGCCTCGACAGACACATGAAGAGAAGTCTTGCCCAAAGTAGTAATTTTTGCTCTCTTTGAATTGGGTTGGAGCTTAAGGAATTCTTCTACAGAATTCCAATCACCACTTTTCAAAGCATTATGTAGTGGCACATACACCATATAGTAGTCTGCGTTCCAAGTATTAATTATGTTTTGCCTCCCTGCCAAGTTTTCCTTGTTTTCTTATAATAAAATGAAATGAAATGAAACTATATATTTATTCTTTTTGGGCAGCTAGCATGTCAGAGTTGAGTACACAAGATATGTGTGTGTACGTAAATTAGATGATCATTAGAGTTGGTTCAAACAAGATGCATGCCATGTTTAGGGAGGAAAGATATATGCATAAAACGTCTCTAGCTAGCTAGCTATAATAACATGCTGAAACTAGTTGAAAGGCAATGAATTATATATATAGTTAACACCTAGCGCGCACTAAAAGTTTAGTATGGGCTACTTCCCCAATTAATTCAAATCTACATCTCTAATTTCCTAATTACTTGGAAAAAAGAACTGTAACTATGTAACAAAAATTGCTTGAATATCATATGAATTTTCAATCAACGATTAAACGTGCAATGAGTTGTTTGTTTGAAGGAGTAGCAAATAAGCTCGCAACAAACTGAGAATTTTTAATTAATAACCTCCAACTATATATGAATTGTGTCATATTCTCATCCTCTCAGAATGTGTTATGTCATTGAAATCATTGATTTAAATTCTGACTTATTTCAACTTGTAACAAAGGATAAAATCAAGACTGCATGATTGTATTTTGCACATAGTCGATTCGTAGTGAATTTCTCTTCTAGAATATGGATTCAAGCTTTAATTTCAAACCACGCAGTATTAGTCTCATTTTTTATTTTTTTTTCACAACTTCATTCATTTTCTCTTATTAACGATAGTTCAACACTGTCACCACCAAGATTCGATCATCTGATTACCATTGACTTTTGGGTTTGAAAGTCAACATCAATGGTTGACGTCTTCTGTGAGATTGAGTTGCTCCTCTTTCAATAATGGTCGTATAACCCCTGGAGAAATATAAAAACAAATGAAGAGCCAAGTCTTCTCATCATATCTTTATGTATGCCTCCTTTCGTTATTATTTCAATTTGTCCATGAGCAGATCGCCTTTGTTTGAAATTATAACAACTAATCCTATACCCATGGGAAAGCTCACCCAAAGAACTCTGCTGGTCCAAGACCATTGGAGTAACTCACATGAGACAGAAAGGGACGTAGAGTAGCTCCTGATTTGTGCACACTGCAAACCCTTTGAGCACTGGCCTGATTGCATGTCAAGCTCGCCTTTCTGGCATTCACGGTAAGCTCCTTGTTTATGTGAGCTCTCACATCTACCTTTATGGTGAGCTACCCATTTCAAGGGAGCTCCTCCCATCTCCCAATGACAAGCCAACAAGAGAAGCGAGTGCACACTTGCACTCGCCTAGAATGTAGGCTGTCAAGCCCAATACATACGCACATTCGAACCATAGCATGCTATCCTATTATGGCATAAAACATTAAGTGTTCGACATTCACATGTTTTTCACAACTCTTATTAACAAAGTAATAAATTGCCTTCCTATTGATTACATATTGACATGTCTATTGCATAGCTTTGTTAAATATTTTAACATCAAACATTAATATTAGGAACTTCTATCTAATCCACAATATCCAATACAATTATACGAGTTAGAAAATGTACATTTCTCCATTATAGCTTGATAGAGAGTTGAGCTGACTACGAAAGAAGGATCATCGCCCTAACAACTTTTCGTCTGAGTGTCTCCTATTAACTAAGGGCACATTATATTAAGAACTATTAACCCTCTTAGTATTTAAATAGATTTCTTGACCATTATGAAAACCCTAGATGTGGTTTTATACCATTATAACTCTTAAATAACGGATTTGATTTGAGCTAGCATAAACATATTGAGATATTGGCATGTGCGACATCTAATTTGAATAAAGCTCTTATATTCTCCCCCTTTGCCAATACACTCATAAAACAATATTTTGCTTTAGAAAGAAAATTCTATGGGTTGATTACAAGAGAATAACCATACTATTCACGATCAATTTCAAAAGACATTCTTAGCCCAAAATACATAGTATGAATTCTATTATATCAATGTTAAATTAGCTACCAATACGAGTCAAGGTGGTCATTTCTTACATAACCAATAAAATTATTTTCATGTACTACAACACTTGTAACTTCATTTATCATGATCTTAAATAGGGATTACTTGGGCTAATGATATAATGGTTTGATTGAAATTCATGTCCATTTCAAACATTATCTTGTCATCATTCATACACACCATTCAATATACATAAAAAATGGAGGGAAGAGAGGAAAAAACAAAAAAACAAAAAAACAAAACACCATAGTATGTATCCTCAAATGTCCAAAAAAGGTTTAATATATACTAAGGATGTGGCCTAACAACCAGTTGTGGGTTGGTGTTTTAAAATTCCGGGGATTATAAACCCAAGCACAACCAAGTCTAAATAACAATAAGAGGAAGATGATCAGTAACCTTGTGGTGGAGTGGTACCTTTGGGGTACGTTTTACTTGGCCACTATCACCTTGAGGCACCGACTAAATATTTAGACTTGGTTGCATATGGGCCCATGTATTTCGTTACTTTTTACTTATGGCCGGTTGGATTATGAAATTTTGTTATTTAAGTTGGTTTAATTTTGTTATTTAAGCTGTGATTCTACTACTTTTTTGTTACAAGTTTTAGATAGACACTGTAAAAATCGGGTAAGCAGTGCTCCTATGCACTTCGCCCAAAATTTAGTTAAGGTTGAATTTTTAGAAAACTTATATGCTTTCATCATGAAAACAACCTTGGTTGTTTTCTACAGTACTCTATGCATCTAAACAATGGAATATGACTTCTAAAATATTTAGGCGATAATATTAAATTATCTATTTTAATGTATTGTTCAATTATTGTATATGAAAACTATATAACATATTATTCTCTTTTTGTATTTTTTTTTTTTAACCTTACCATGGGTATAAACTGTGGTCTCTATTATTATATATGGTGGCACCAACATCTCTAATTCTATTTCTAAGTGCACCTACTTTGGAGATAAAGTGGTTTTTTGTGTTGGTCTTTCTTGTATACACACTCGGCATGCCTAGCTTAAAAGGGAAAGTTTTTACTTGAAGGGAGCTCCATGAGCCAATCTTTAGGACATCATCAAGCATGTCTTAGAGGCTTCTAGTCAATCTCAATGGTCCCCTCGAGTATTTCACATTCACCTATAGTAATCCTAGATGCCTCCATGGCTTATGCTTCTATTTTATTATTAAAATTGTTTTTGAAATAGATGATATATGTGTGTGTAAGTCAATTATTGCAAAATTATGTAGTGACATTTTTTATTTTATATCTTGACATTTTTTAGAATAGAGTAAACAGCTGCAAAGAAAATGCCTCTATGCTTTTAGTTCCATTAATGTAACAAGAAAATTGCTCCTAAAAGGTAATCACAAAATCTTGCTTTCACAGTACAATTTAATCAAATTCGCCATAATTGTCCACAAACAACAATAAATGATAAAAGAAAAAGAAGAAAACATCTGGTTCAATGGGCATGTCATCATTTTGTCTTCCTAGTCCCTAACTGTATTGTTATGTTTATGTTTTTCTTGTTCAGTAATGTTAATATTGCTTGAGAGAGAGACAAAGACATAGAGACAGATAGATAGAGAGAGACCTGGGTTGTTTGAGGAGCTTCCTGGTTCAACCTTTTGATCAGGTGCAATCGTTGATCGATCCTCATGAACATTACTAGATTGGATATTCAATGAGCTTTCCTGCTCAGTCACTGGGTTATAATTTGCTCCTTTCGATATTGGTGGTTGGTGCACTAATTTAGGCAACATATCCCAAACAGTTTTAGCAGAACTTATATCATTGATTTGAGATTGTATTTCCACACAACATGATATTTGAATTGCATGCAAAGCTGCAGCATTCTTCTTCCTCCAAGCTTTGAATTCCACTGCATCATCTTCTGGTCTTGGAGGTTTTGTGGTTGTTTCGAAAATATCCCAAAGATCTTGAGCCAATAGATAGTTTTTAATGCAAGCAGTCCAATTCGCATAATTGTCATTTCTTAGAACCTCAAGAACAATTGTGCTTGAGAGCATACTTGTAGCCATGTTCAATCTATCAAAATCAAGAAATATATAATATGCAATTAGATGCAACTTGAAACATTATATAAACATCATGACACATATTTCAATTTCTTGATATGGATATAAATAAGTAAATTTATCTCTTCCCTTTGACTTAAGTCTTCAGGGACAAGGATTTTCACATGCTTGGTATTTGAATAGAATTCCTAAATTTGAACCTTGACCTTACAATTCATTCTAAATAAACATTCTATATCTTGGAATCACTTAATGAGGGAGAGTTTAATCCGCATGTGAAATAGAGTATTAATAATCTGTATTTTTATCACCATGTCGATGCTAAATGCTACTGAATGGTGATAGAAAATGGTTAACAATGTTGGCCCTAATCTTCATCTAGTGTATTTCTAATTATATAAAGAGGATCTATGTTCTTATTACTTTATATAGGGCCTCTTCCTTACAAAGAGGGCCTATATAAAGAAGAAGAAAACAAACACCAAACCCCGTCTTGGACGAGAATAAAAGAAATAAAATAAACAAACTACAAAATCTATGAAACACTCTTTGATGATATATTTTCGATGTCTACTAGTATTGACCATAGTTGTTATTTAAAATGATTTTTTTTTAAAAGAGCGGGAAGTCACATGTCCAATAGTGACCCTTTCCAAATTTATTAATAAAGCCATCACTTATGATAGAGGAATACCATGGTAACAATCAAGGCCCATGCATGAGAGAAAACCCAACAAGACCACAACCAAGTAAACAACTAAACAAGCCTACGGAACACAATAAAGAAACCAAAGCCACAAAAACTAGACTACTAACACCTTAAAGAGGGGAGTCCAGAGAAATCCAACTGGAGCAATCCTGTAAGAATCTGAGGCATGTCGGAGTTATTGGAGAAAACCAAGTCAGTGCTTGAGTCCCCACCCCTTCCTTGGCTAACCAATCCGCCACCTAATTACCTTCATGAAAAACATGCTAAATATGGCAATTGATAAAGCGAGACAAATCAACAAGTTCTTCCTAAAAATCCTTCAGGCACCACACACCACATCGCCCTCTATTCCACCAAGAAATAAGTACCATCGAATCAATCTCTACTATCACATTTGAAATATTCAATGATTTGCAAATCCTCAAACCTTTAAGGAGTACCAAGAGTTTCACTCTATTGTTAGATCCAAAGCCAATAGGAGAGGCGACCTAAATCATTACGAATAACAGCACCAATGCCACAAGAGCCTGGGTTATCGAGACTACTACCATCTGTGTTCAACTTGCACCTCCCTGACGATGGCTTAAGCCACTTTACCATGTTTCAACAATTAGCTTTTGGCACAACCGGTTTAATCCGCAAGGCCTCCAGGATCTTGCCATCCCAGCAGGACAGTCTCTTAGGGATCTTAGCAACCTGACAAAGAGAGCCTTGCCACACACAAATAGAATGAACAACAGTTGCATGAGTTTCTAGTATACCTTCCATCCAAGCAAGACATCTTCTCCTCTAAAGGTGCCAAGTAACAATGATAGGTATGATGCCAACTATAAAGCCTACCTGAGAGGAAGAGCTAGCATGCTTGAACCAAGTCACAGAATTCTGCTTCCACGATCTGCCAATAGGAATACCAAAAAGCGTGCCAAAAAAGGACCATATTTTATGACGAAATTCACCCTTAAAGAGAACATGATTAAGATCTTCATGATGGCCTACATTACAACAATCACATTTGGAAACAAGGGGAATACCAATATAACGCAATCTATCATCCACACTCAAGGCCATATGCCAAGCCTTCCAAAAATAAATAGACATTCTTAATGGAAGACTTTTATGCAAAATTCAAGCGTGCCAATTAAGAGAGGAACCTCTTATACAAATACGATGCCATGCAGATTTGGTAGAGAACATACTTGTCTTCATAGGAGTCCAAACAAGTACATCTTTTCTGGAATTGGGCCTAGATAAAGAGACTATAATCTCATCCACATTATCTTGCCCTACTAATTTCTTCAGAAGATCCACATCTCAACTATCCGACAGCCTACATTCTTTAACTTTTAGCGGGGGAGAACCCACTAATGGCATCTCATTAATTGGAGGACATTAACCCCCCATTTATCATACCAAAAAAAAGGTCTCACCTTCTCTAATCTTCCATTTAGAATTATTCAACAACGGGATACAATTAGCAACCATTTTCCAAAATCTTGACCCTTTAGTAGCCTCTATTAGAAACCAAGGCTTCAATCCCACATATTTAGTTTTGAAAAAATTAGCCCATAGAGAATTACTTTGTATTAGGTTCCAAGCAAATTGCATATGTAAGGCTCTCTGAGTGTCCTAGAGATGTCATAAACCAAGACACACTTCTTCCACTGGGTTGCAGATATGTTTCCAAGCCACCCATTTCCTTCTATCTTGCCCATTGGATTCCCCCAAAAAGAAAGAACTCATCAACCTGTGAATCTTGTTGATAGTAGCTTGAGTGACCTGTAAAACAACAAAGAGGTGAAGAGCCATGCTAGATATAATAAGCCATAACAGAATAAGTTTTTCACCAGTAGACAGTAGCCTCATCTTCCAACCACTGATTTTTTGTCTCACTTTATTCACCATTCCTTTTAGATGAGACTGCTTAAGACGCCCTAGAATTATTAGCACTCCTAGATATTTAAAAGGAAAATTTCCCTCCATGAAACCAGTACGACGTAGTAGACTCTACTTGAGCGTAGGGAAAATTTTTCTCGAGCAGTATAAAGTAAATTTCTCTTTATTAATAGTTTATCCTGACCACCACTCATATAAACTCAGAATTTGCATAAGTACTATAACTGATCTCTAACTTCCATTAGAAAAAAATACTACATCATCAGCATACATCAAATGAGAAACAATAGGCATACCTCAGGCCTAATGAAAACGTCCAAATTTATTTTCTACCACGCTGCCATGAATCATCTGGGATAAGACCTCTTGCTAAAAGATAAACAAATAAGGTGACAAAGGATCACCTTGATGAAGACCTCGGCCTCTTGGGAAGAATCCCTTGACCGTATTGTTCATCATAACCGAATAACAAGGGCTTGAAATACAGGAATGCAGCATATCATAGAACTGAGAAGAAGAGCCAAAACTTCACAAAACTATAATCAAATAAGTCCAATCCATATGATCATATGCTTTCTCCATATCCACTTTCAACATTGTATTTGCCACATGAGTTCTTTTATTAATAGAGTGAACCATTTCCTGAGTGAGGCTAATGTTCTCAAAGATACTTCTTCCAGGAATAAAGGCTCATTGCTCCAAAGAAATCAGGCGAGGCAAAAGACCTGTTAATTGATTCATAATAATCTTGGAACAAATTTTATAAAAAACAGAACAAAGGCTAATGGGGCAAAACTTATCAAAACCAGTAGGCGAATCCACCTTTGGTATTACAACCAAATATGAAGCCATAAAAAACTTGGAAAAATGCTTGGACGTAAAGAATTCCAAGACTGCATTCCACACATCAATTTTTACCACCTCCCAACAGTTTTTATAGAAATTTAAATCGAACCTATCAGGACCCAGAGCACTCTGAGATAGAATGGAAGACAAAGCCTCAAAAACTTCCTCTATTGTAGGCGCAGGAAGAAGTGAGACATTCTCCTCCTTAGAAATGATGGGATCAATGAGATGCTCAAGACTGGGCTGCTTAACTAGAGGTTCCCCTTGAAGAAAAGTAGAAAAAAAATTCCACTGCCCCTTGGTGAATGCTTTCTGGCATCTCATAAACCACCTCATTCAAGCGCATTTTCATCACTCACTTTCTCCTCTTATTAGCAAGGCAAGCATGAAAAAACTGAAATTACTATCACCATCCACGTGCAATTTTAACTTAGCCATTTGTGCCAATCACGTCTCCTCCCAAAGCCTCCATATTGCCAAGTCCGAGGCTACCACGTGTAACTCTCTATCCAAATTATTCTCCCAATTTAATTGAAGCTTTTGCTCAATCTACTCAACCTATTTTTCAAGAGCATCAATACGACCCAAAGTATGATCAAATACCCTTTTATTCCACTCCCTCAGAGCCACCTTAGTCTGCTTTAATTTCCTAATCAAAATCTGCAAAGCCGAACCCCCCACTTGAGAAACCCAAGTTGTCCAAACACAGTCTAAGAAACTATGGTGATCCACCCACATCTGTTGAGATCAAAATGGTGTTGGGCCATAAGAGAATGGATCTTTCTTGAACTCAATGAACATGGAAGCATGATCCGAAGTAGATCGCGGCAGATAGGAACAGATAGCATTTAGAAATAAAGCAAGAAATGAGTTGTCCATGAGGGCACGATCGAGACATGCCCAAGAGCAAGCAAGGCCTGATTGCCCATTGCACCAAGTAAAACGACTCCCTTTCTTAGACATTTACATCAAACCTACTTGATGTATCTAATTATTAAAATCCTCCACAGCCATAATAGGACAAGGCCTACCTCGTCTTCTTTTTGAGTCATTATGGATAATAATAAAATCACCAACAAAATCACAAGGGTTTAATCCCAAATTATTAGAACTGAGATCATCCCATAGATAGCACCTCTCCGCCATAGTGCATTTCGCATAAATCACTATAGACAAAAGCTTCTCAACTCCTTCACTTACAACAAGAGAAATAAATTGCATTCTCATCCGAACCAAGTGCACCTCACAAGTACTATTCCAGAAAATCCAAATTTTCGCCCCTTCCAGCTCATTAGAAATGAAGTTATCAAATTTCAAAACTTGTGCCAATCTACAAGCACCTTATAGATTCAGAAAGGTTCTTAAAATGCAACAACTTTCGGATTCAACTTACCAATCAATAGCTTTAACCTACCTTTAGAGGTCCCAACCCCCAAATATTCCATATAAAGATGGAAGCAATCATTGAGTGGGATTAGAAATTTGGGCATGAACCTGAGAAGAACTTCTCATTTTAACAAACATCATTTTCTTATTCTTCTTCTTACCTTCATTGGCCTAAGACTTCGTAAGATATTCTTTATCCTACGGGAAGACCTTTGGTTGAATATCTGGTTTTGGCTCCGAAACCATAGTCTCCAGAGCAAGCATCTACTCATCTAACTCATTAGCATATTCCTTTTCCCTAAGTTCCTCAATCTGCACCACAAAATCATCCACCCCCTCACTGGCCATAGTCACTGGGACCTCAACTGGGTACAAATTCTGATTTGAGCGGCCAGCCAATGAAGTATTCCCCAGTACAACACCTGCAGAAGTCCTGGCACAGGCTAGGAAAGCTGTGTCTAAATCAGTTGCCTTATCAACCTTCGTTTCTACAGGTAACCGTGTATCACCAAGAGGACTAGATGATGCAAACAAAGGAGCTGGACATGCTGATCATACACGTGGGAATGGAGCTGATCATACATGTGGGAATGGAACATAATTTGCACAAGACCCTTTGTCACTTCCTATGGCCCTGTTACAAGACTTAGAGCCAAACGTTTCAAGGAAGCACTAAATGGGCTAATCAAAGAGAATTGGGCTGATTCTAAAAAGACTAAGATGGGCTCAAATAATAATCAAGGCTTAGTCCATGTTATCAAAGCAATTGAAAAGGCTAATTAGCATGAAAAAACGTGACCAGCATGGTCTGACCATTAAAGGATATGAACTTGTGAGTTTCAAGGATATTAGATAGGGGAATACTGATGGTCTTGGCTGGTTATATTAAACACATTGAATCTAGTCATTTAGATATTTTTCGCTGCCTTTAGAAGTCCAAGAAACCTAAAAACGTGGGGACTTATTTATATTGATGTTTGTGTTACTTTTAAAGCTGAGTTATGACTTTTCCTATTTTTGGAAGGTTGTTCCATGTATATAGCATGGGTTGTACGAACTTCGTAGGTAGATTTGGTTTTTTCAAAAAATTATTATTACTGTGAGGTCTTGTGTTCCTCTTCATTCTTGAAAGAACTCTTGAACTTATCAAGTTATTCTTGTGACGTTCAAATAACCAACTTATCACCTTGATTCTTGAGAGATTCTTAGATTTCTTGGTGTGACGCTTCAATCCTTCATAGTCTTGGTTCTTATCTAGTTAGGTGACGGGTCAAGGCTCAACAATTCTTGTCTACACGATCTTGGGGTTCGAAACCATCATTGTTATCGGGTTTCATCACAATTGTTTGTGGAGTTCATATCATTTGGTATCAGAGCCAGGTTCTAAGGCAAGTTTGACTATCTTTTATTTATTTATTTTTTTATTTCCTATTCCCTGATGTAGTAAATAAATAAAAAAAAGTACATGATTCCAGCAAGAAAATTTCTTCCTTTCAATCTTGTTCCTCACCTTATTCAAGTTCTTGACCTTTTTGATGAGTTTTGGTTGTTTCTCATTTTTGAATTGCTGTTGGATTATTTTGAATTAGTTTCTTGAAGTTTGATTAAGAACTAAAGAAGACACAAAACAATGGAAAAAGGCAAGAGTGTGTGAGACCATAAGAGGGTAAAAGCCGTTTAGAGTGAAAACACGAGTGCAAATGTATCAATTATTGAGTGGAACACGTGAGGGAGTGCTTGAGAGGATTCTAACCTTGTTTTGCAGATTCTAAACATGTCCAATAATCAAGAAGAAGACACAATCAAAGAATGTTGACAACCCGCAGATCCAAACCTACAAATGCAAGCGTTGTTAGGGGAAATGAGGCGTATGTTGAGAGTTAAATTAGAACCTACTCACTAGAGGTTGGATAGGGTAGAAGTCAGAACTGCTAGGGGACAGCAACAAGACATCCCCAATAGGCAGCAAGGTGGGCGTGTTCTGTGGCGGAATGTTGAGGAAGAGGCGGAGTCGAAGGAGTTTGATGAGCCATATTTGAACCGGGGCAGGTTTGAGCGTGGTTATGTTAATAGAGAAGCTAGGATGGGTAGGCCTAGGAGGGTAATGATTTAGGAAACATAAAGATTAAAATCCCATTTTTTTCAATGTGAAAATGATCCTGAAACTTACTTGGAGTGGGAAACTAAAATGGAGATGGTGTTTGATTGTCACTTCTATTCGGAGATAAAGAAGGCTAAGTTAGCCGCAATTGAATTCACCAATTATGCCATTGTTTGGTGGGATCAATTATTGATTAATAGGAGGAGGAATAGAGAGCCACCCGTGGACACTTGGGATCGAGGAGATGAAAATGCTTATGAGGAAGCATTTTGTACCCAGCTACTATTATAGAGAATTGTATCAAAAGTTGCAGAGGTTAATTCAAGGTTCCAAGAGTGTGGATGAGTATTACAAGGAGATGGAGATAGCTATGATCCGAGCTAATGTAGAAGAGGACCAAGAAGCCACCATGGCTAGGTTCTTGCACAGTTTAAATCGTGAGATTGCGGATATAGTCGAGTTGTAGCACTATGTTGAGTTGATGGATATGGTGCATCAAGCCATAAAGGTGGAGGAACAATTCAAATGAAAGGGATTGGCTAGGAGGGGACAACCTATGGCTACCACCAGCCCATGGAAGACAATTCCAAAAAAGGATGAGCAGCTACAAAATGAGTCAAAATTTGAACCCTCTAAGAATGCCAAATCAACGACCGCCACTACTTTAGGTAACACCAGGACTTTTACTTCTAAAACATGTGATATTGAGTGTTTTAAATGTTAGGGGCGGGGACACATAGCCAACCAGTGTGTAAACAAAAGAGTGATGGTAATAAATGCCCAAGGAGAGATTGAGTCGGAAAAGGAAGAAGAAGTAGATGATGATGACATGCCATCTTTGGAGGATGCCGATGATGAGCAAAATGTTGTGGTTAGAGATTTATTCATAGCAAGGTGAGTTCTCAATGTGTAGGTTAAGAAGGAAGAAAGTAACCAAAGGGAGAACTTGTTTCATACTCGGTGCTTTGTAAATAACAAAGTTTGCAGTGTCATTATTGATAGAGGAAGTTGCACAAACGTAGCCAGCACTTATTTGGTGGAAAAATTGGCCTTAACCACCTTGAAACATCCTCACCCTTACCGACTTCAGTGGCTAAATGAATGTGGCGAAATCAAGGTGAAAATGCAAGTGTTGGTGGCATTATCCATTGATTTCATAGACGGTTTTGTGAGTTGGACATGCTAATCATACACGTGAGAATGGAGCTGAATTTGCACAAGTCCCTTTGTCACTTCCTAGTGGCCAAATTACAAGACTTAGAGCCAAACGTTTCAATAAAGCACTAAATAGGCTAATCCAAGAGAATTAAGCTGATTCTAAAAAGCCCAAAATGGGCTCAAATAATAATTAAGGCTTAGTCCATGTCATCAAAGCAATTGCAAAGGCTAATTAGCATGCAAAAACGTGACCAACATGGTCTGACCATTAAAGGGTGTGAACTTGTGAGTTTCAAGAATATTAAATAGGGGAATGCTGATGGTCTTGGGTGGTTATGTTAAATACATTGAATCTACTCATTTAGTTATTTTTGACTGCCTTTAGAACTCCAAGAAACCTAAAAACGTGGGAACTTGTTTATATTGATGTTTGTGTTGCTTTTAAAGCTAAGTTATGACTTTTCCTACTTTTGGAGAGTTGTTCTAAGTATATAGCATGGGTTGTACAAACTTTGTAGGTAGATTTGATTTTTTCAGAAAATTATTATCATTGTGAGGTCTTGTGTTCCTCTTCGTTCTTGAAAGAACTTTTGAACTTATCAAGTTAATCTTGTGGTGTTCAAACAACCAACTTATGACCTTGATTCTTGAGAGATTCTTAGGTTTCTTGGTGTGGCGTTTCAATCCTTTGTAGTCTTGGTTCTCATCTAGTTAGGTGACGGGTCAAGGCTCAACAATTCCTGTCTACACGATCTTGGGGTTTCAAACCATCATTGTTATAGGATTTCATCACAATTGTTGGTAGAGTTCATATCACTAGATGACACCACCAACGATTCCACAAACCTCAATGAATTATTTTCTTTCTCGGGGATTACCAAAATGCCACCCACAGGTTCAGACGTTGGATCATTCACAAAGTCTGATGGGAGCGGCACAGATTCTACAACAAGTTCCAGAACATTCACCGTATTATCTTCTTTCGTAGGAATGCCACCTACATTATTAGGCAAACAATTATCTGTAGAGTCAAATGAATGCGGCATAGATTCTACCACAAGTACCGCATCCCCTTTAGTCAATTTATGCCCTTTCTTCCATACCCGAATATTACCATTCTTCTCAGATTTTCCTGTTCTACAAGTCTGTGAATTATGACCTTGCAGTTTGCACTTACAACAATAGGTTGGGAGAGTTTCATATACAATCACTTGCTTTCTACTAGATGACAAACCTAGTGCCCTAATCCATGAGTGAGTCAGAGGTGTTTTTGCGACATCAACTTCAACACATAATCTTGCACCATCCGTTCTAATAGCGCATTGGATTATCACGACGTATGAACATCCCAATAGAGGCCATAAGAATATTAAAAAAAGTTTCACTATAGTAATTAGGAGGAAGACCCGGTAGAGAAATCCATACTAGTACCCTTGATGGCTCTTCATCCTCAGTAAATTTTGAAGTCCAGGGAAAGGCATGATAGAAAATTACATTGATCTCGCAAACTTCCTGCGATAAGGCTTTAGAAAAATCGGCTTCATTAGATATACGCATAAAAAACATTACGAGGATGACTCATGGAAAAGACCACTTGCATGGCTGAGAGACCCCATTGGCTATGAATGAAGATACGAACGGTGTCTAGTGAAGGAAATTGTTTCAAGAATTTGAGAACAACTGAAAAGCAGAAAGGTTCCACATAACGTGTGATCGCTTCCTTGGAGAATTGAAAATATAATTCATCGTCAACCATCGTCGGAGGTTTGGGCACCAGCACCATCTTGGGAATGGGCTGCGGGCGGTAGACACCAGATCCATAGAAGAAGGCCAACTTGTGCCATTGTCAGTGGTTGCCATGCAACCTGACATGAAGTCCAAACCGTGTGGCCAAAAGAAAACCCTAATTGCCCATGGAGAGAAAAAAGGTAAAAATGGAAAACAGATAATTGACGTCACTGAGAGTTCTAGGAGTTTATTTACAATGATTTCCTATAATAAAATAAAGAGAAAACAAATGTGTGGATGTGGAGATAGTTTTAGGGATATGAGAATTTTAATATTTATGGAAATAAAGGTCAATTTAATATTTCAGGTTTTACTTGCAAGTACATACTTAAGTAGAAATTTATGCAAGTTACATGCCTAATTTATCAGGTGAGAAATGATATTCGTTTGGTATTATTGTGAGGAAAATTAGAAAAAGTTAAAAAGTAAGGTAAATAGTGCTCCTATGATAAGTTTTGCCAAAAACTAACTAAAATTAATTTTGTAAAAATTCATATTTTGTTAGGAAAATTGCCTTTGTTATTTTTTACACTAGTCTCTATATTGGAATATTAAAATGTGACATTTTATCATGATTGGTGTAGACATAAATAATGTGATACTCCATATTTACGTGTATTTTATTTAAATAATAATTTCATTTAATAAGATTATGGGCTTCCTTGGTTTAAATTTTATATGATTTACGTGGTATTATTTTACGATTTCTAATTTGTGGAATTTAATTCAGTGTGTTTTATTAATAATAATTATTGTTCATTATTTAAATTGCTTTTTATTTTAAATTATTTTATTGTTGAGTTTTATTATTTTATTTTACTTAATTACTGCGTTTAAACTATTTTATGTAAATTGTCATTTTGAAATCCTTTTTGTTTGATCAGTTTTGAACCCAAGATGAAAAAACTAGATCTTCTTTTTTTCCCTTTCTTTTTATTTTTCCCTTCCTTTCCTTTTTCTCCTTTTCTTCTTTTTGTTTCTTCTTCTCCTTTTTCCCCTACCTCCCACGTGACCCCCATCTCCCTTTTCTCTTCTCCTCCGTGCATTCCTGATCATCAATGCCCATCTCGATGACTTCCCCTAATATTGACGACATCCACCCCACCGAAACCTACCTCCATCCCTCAGCCACTCTCTCTCTTCGCAACACCCAAACCGTACCTTCCCTTTCCTAATCTCCTTCTCCTCCGTGCCCCACCTCGAAGCTGCTGCAGCCCAGTCCCTCATGGCACGCTGACAACCACCTCCATTGTGAATCTCTCTTCCTCGAAGCCTACAACTCCTCCCCATAAACTCTCTCTCTCTCTCTCTCTCTCTCTCTCTCTCTCTCTCTCTCTCTCTCTCTCTCTCTCTCTCTCTCTCTCTCTCTCTCTCTCTCCCACTTTATAGCAGCTTAGCACTGCTGCTGTTTCCACCCAGTGCCACCACATCGACTTCCCCTCATGCCGGTGGCACCCCTAGCCTAAACCCAGCCCCTCAGGGTAGCCCACCTTCCCTCACTCTCTCTCACACAGAATTGCACTTCATTTCCAAATCTGCCACCCACATCACCACCCACGGCCTCCAGCCACCACCACCAGCTCTACTAGCCTCCCTTAGCTCCTCCTTGCCCAGTCCAAGCTTGGAAAACATTGTTTGCCGTTGCTCTGCCTCTTTTGGAGTGACTTTTGATCTTTTAGAGTTGCTTTTCTTGGGTGTTTTATGTTGTGTTTGGCATCATGATGTTCATTGCATTATTGCATGTATGTTCATCTGTTGTAAAGGAAAACTAAGTTTTCATATGAGACAGATTTTGGGTGTGTGTATGTCAGGACCCGAAGCTGAGATGGGACATTATCTTGGTGGAGCTCCTCTGGTTACTCGAGGGCATAATATACTGAGTGACATCTCCTAGGTTGTCACCGGATGACAATGGGATCAGACAAGATGCTAACGCTCTCGTGCCGATTCCACAGCCCCTCCGTTGGCAGGGGTTAGAGGGTGCTTGGCCATGAACGCACTGGGAGTGGAATTGGGCATCGCTCGTTATAAAGTTAGCAGTATAGTCATAACTCGTGGTGCGACAAAAGGAGCCAGGGTGTGTGGATGGTCCCTAGGGGAGATTATGGTGCATACAAGATTATTAGATAATGGGCCATTTCTGAAAAAATGGTGGGCTTTTTATAAATGGATATGTGGACCATTTTCTGAAAAAAAAAAAAATTGTGGTTTTAAACTCGGGCCATTTTATGGAAAAATGGCGGTTTATTTTAATGTAATGGTTTTGGGCCAAATGGAAATTTTAGTAGGTGTTGGAAAAATATTCATTTATGGAAAAAATGATATTTTGGGTCTCGTGCATATTTCAGCCTATGCACACATAAATGTTGATTGCATAAATATAATTTTATATTGTGGATTGTTTGGTTAGTTACTCACGTGGTATTCAAACCCTATGATTCTGTTTTATAGAATTGTAGATTTTCATGCAGATGCGGGCGTTGAGCTTGAGGGATCGGTCCCACCGGAGGAGTGACTTGGGGTCGCTTTCTTGTGTTTTAAGATTTGTTTCCCTCTTTTGCTGCATACCTTTGGTTTAGATTATATTTTTGTCAGAATACTATATAACTTTTAAAGGCATTTTATTTTGTGAGACTTGTATTTTAAATGCTGGTACTTAGTCGACTAAATTTAATTAATTCGATGTGACTTTTGTTTTACACTTGTTGCATGTGCACACACTTAGCACTTGTCATTGGGGTGCATGACCCTTGTTGTTAGCATTCCGATGTCACTATTTTTGCATTTTCCATACGTGGAAGTCGAGAGCGTCACAAATAATTTTGTACTATATTTCTCTATGGCATAAAATGTGAATATGAAATATGAAACTTTGATATGATTCTATGATATTATATGTTTAGTGTAACTATTTATGTTATTGCATTATATTTGAAACCCGTAAGATATAATAAGATATGTTATGTCCAATTTCTAGCCCCACCACAAGATATAATAGTGGGCTCTCATTTCTGGCTTCGTCAGGGGATATAATAGTGGCCTCTCATTTTTGGCCTCATTAGGGGATATAATAATGGCTTCTAACCCTATCATGTGAAATAATAGTGGCCTCTATTCTAAGTACAATTGCTTTAGTGATATGGTGATTTATGTTCTCCTTTGCTATGTACAAAATGCAAAAACCTACTATAGGGTAAACATGGCCTCTATTTTGAGTGCAATCACTTTGATGACAACATATGAATTTATGTTCTATTTAGCTAATGGCAGATATGCACAACCCTGTCATGGGAGTAAATATGGCCTTTGTATTGAGTGCACTCATTTTGGTGACATAATAGTTATTTACATTTTGTTTGGCTATCTGCAAACATGCATAACCCTGCCATGAGAGTAAGCATAGACTCTGTTTTTGATTATGATGTTGTTTAGTATGCTTGTGCATAAGATCTTTTATATATATATTATTTGACATATAAATGTTTCAGAAAATATCCTTGCTATTGTTTTTTAGAATTGCTTGTTTCTACATTCTGTAACTGACTAATGTTTACACACTACTATGAGTTTTCTACTTAATGATTCGGTGGACTCATCTTTTGTCCGCTATTTTTTCAAATACTTGGTTTATGACAATTGGAATAGATGACACGTGACAGGATTATAGGTGAAATGTGAGATAAGTGTCAGGTGGTAAAAGTGGGTTAGTATGAGTTCAAAGATTTTTTACAATATTTAGTTTATTCTATTTGGAAGAATTTTTAGGCATTTGACTTTGGAGGATAATTATATCTAAGTTTTATATTTCTTGAATTTTAGGTTAAAAGGTTCTCCCCAATTATGGATAGGGCATGACAAAATATATACGAATAACATGGTAAAGCAACAACCCTTGAGTATTTATATGCCTTGAGATCTAGACAAAACAACCAAGTATATATATTCATTATTATATGAGAAAACTTCAAAATGGTCGGGTACGTATTTCTCATTTACACCTAGCAGTAAAAACCTAACACATAGTAGAGTTGTGGTACGTACAGTGGGTGTGCATCCAGTTGAACCCCATTTCCCTTTTCCCTTCTCCCTACTCTCTTTTTTCTTCTACCCAGAAGCCTTCTTCTCCCACTGAAGCCATTCTTCTCCCTTGAAGCCATTTTCGTTGGCAATAAACAATACATGTTGAAGAAATTCAAAGGGCCATTAATGTTGAAACCATGTTCAAATCAAGAGCACAAAGAAGGCTTCTGGGCCATTAAGGACCATTAAGTAAATATGAGACTAATGTGATCTTGAGGGCAGGGTATCGTTTGGTGTTGTGGAGAACGAAGGAAGTTGATACAAAGCATAGAGGAACAAAGAGCCTGACCCTATAATCACTGGGTTAAATTTTGCAAAGGACCAAGGGCATTTCGTCACAACAGCCCCAATAGCCTGACTCACTCTCTCTGCAGTCTGTACCTTTGCAACAACGGCCCCAAAACATACCTCCCACACACAAAGATCTTCTCCACCCAATACTCTCCAGTTTATATTGACTATCTCAACTCAAAGTCTCACATTTTCTACCGTCAATGGCTCACACAAATTGAACAAATACCAAAATAAAAAGAAAAAGAGAATGGAGTTAGAGAGACCCCATCGCACAACAAGCACAAATAGCAGTAGCACTAGTGAGCTCTTCATCTGTTTCACCTCGTGCCTCTCTTCTTCTTCCATGAAAGTCTCCAAATCAATTCTCAGCACAGGTTGTACCAGAGAACCATCCCAAATCTCTCTTTCCTCCTCTCTAAGCCTAAAACTGAGAAGCAGTGGCAGCATGAAGGGTGGCCAGGCTTCGCCAAACAACAATATATTTTCTCTCGTCGATGGCCACATCTCTCTTGGTCCTTAAGGGGAGCAACAATCGAAGATTTGATGAGGGGGAGAGCAGGTCACGGGGTGGAGAGAGAGAGCAACGAAGGGGGAGGCTAAGATAGAACTGTTAAAAAAAAAATCACCCGTATATGAGTCTATGTTGTAATTTAGTGCATCCTCTATGTGGCAGGTTGTGATTTGTCGGTATAAATTTACACTAATCACCCGACCGGTCTGAAGTTGCTCTCTTATTATATATTTTATATATCGAGATCTAGGCAAAACAACCCAGCACATTCCTTATTATTATTTATGTTATCGCATCAGTACTTCATAAGCTATCTGTATGCTCTCCAGCAAGACGAAATGATCATCATATCATGTGAAAAATTAGTTATATAAGTTATATATAATACGTTAGCACACGAGAAAAAGGAAAACTAAACACTAACCTGCCCGCGGCCAGATTGTCCTACCGATGCCCATGGAATTGATCAGTACTCAAACTTGAAGCCTCATGTGGATGTACAATGTCCAAAATAAACAGTAAAAACTCCAAATTACTACCCCATAAACTATATAATTCTTCTAGAACTAGTAGCAAAACTTTGAACTTTTACCAAAAAAAATTAGCGAGAGCCAATTTACCTATTTGCAATTATCTGGACTTCACGTTTGACATTATAGTATTTTAATTGTAAAGCTTTATTAAAAAGTTCGATTGAAAAAACAGTTTACTTTCTGGTAATCATGGGATTAAAGTACTTTTAGAGTAATTGAAGATCAGGCTATTTTTAGCATGCCCTCATGACGTACGTACACTACAACATTTAAGACTTTTTCAGCGATCAAAATCAATGATATATGGAGTAAAGATCAAGATCAATCATATTATATTGAGTATTTTTCGGTTGTAAACGTACGTAAACAAGATTTACAAAATATATGGCCAACCAAAATTTCCAAAACTGAAACTTCAGTGTAAGTAAGTTTATCAAATAATGTATTGTAAATTTAAAAATAAAAATAAAAAGAAAAGAAAAGAAAAGTACCTCTAAAGGCAGAATCAGTCTGGCAAAGGCGCAATATAAGCACAGCAAAAAGAGAAATGTGCTGAAATCAAACTCTTGAGTCTCCTCCTAGTGCCGTCGAAAGGATTGAAAAGAAGTCTCTTTCATTTTTTTTTTTTTTTTATTAAACGTGTATGCAGAGACAATAGGACAAAATACTTAATAACTTTTTTGTTTTTTGGGCACTTGAAAACTTTTGTTCCGTTTGGAAAGACGTGCCCACGTTTTCAAACGAGAGAATCGCGCCTAGTCAATGGCGAGTGTGGCACTGCACGTTGATTGATTCGGGCTGCGGTAGACATTGTGTCATACAAAATGTGTAAGACAGCATGTCATGCATGTGAAGCTCCTAGCTCGGAAGTTTGACAAAATTGTGCTAGGTGCTAGAACTAGCATTGAATTACATATTCAAAAATTAATATTTTATTTTTAATTTTTTATTACTTACTAATGAAATTTCTAATGCCTCTATATAAAATTATGAAATTATCTATTAATTTTTCTGAACAAATTAATTAAATTTTAATATTATAATTATTAAACGAATCAAATATTTAAAGAAAATAAATAAATTTACATACATAACGATTGATTATAAAAAGAATCATTTAAAGAATTATTTAACGATAAAATCCAATGAAATAACTAAATTTAAAAAAATTAATCTTATTATTTAAAAATCAATTATAAGTAATTCTCAATTACAAAATTCTTGTAACTTGACTCTAATATTTGTCAAGACAAATGACTCATTTGTCTTCTACTTTACTAACAGTTAAAACTTCTGGCGATTTTCAAACTATTGACTTCCTTCAAAAAATTTCAATGGCTGAAATCCAATCAACGATATTTTACATTTGGAGTACGATCGCACTTAATTAGAGATAAACATATAAAAATTCTCCAAAAAACTTTTCTCACCAAAATATGCACTAGAAAGTGTTATAGAAAAAAGTATATATCTGAATCTCTATAAATTCTAATCAATAAGATCTCTTAAATAAACAATCTAAAAAGTGTTCCAGTTGAAGTAGAATTCTGCTGACAGGTAGAATCTGTCACAACGATGTCTCCTATAGGATTGTTGACATTTCATGATAACTCTTCACTGTTGTGATTGATTTCTATTAAGTTTTTGTTCTGGATAAATGCAAATCTTTATGGACTTGAATTTTATCTAAATAACTTATCTAAACAACCTCTAAAACACCTAGATAAATTCAATATTTTTTAGAGACAAAGTCGATAATAATTTTACATTCATCCAAAAATTACAAATATAATGATAAGATAAATCTTATCATTTAGTCAACTAATTTTAGCCAACTTTTGTATTTATAATCTCCACCTTTGGAAGATTGGTGACAAAACTAGCTTGATGAATATAATATAAAACTTGTTAAAAACACAAATAGCAAAGCAAGAAACCAAGTAGAATTTATAAGCAAATAATTAAGAATAAAACAATAATGACATAGAATAATGATCTAGTCCAACATCAAATTTATGTCTGGCAAAAATAAACAAATATCATCTAACTTCTCCTTAACAAATTCATTTAAGCAAATTCATTAAACTCTTCCTAAATTTCACAATCTCAAAATATTTCGATATATTTTAATTTACTCTTTCAATACTCTTCTTTTTATCATTAATCTGATAAGACTCATAAAAGAATAAATATCACATATATGTGCCAAGATAAAAATATTAAGGAAGGCATAATAAAAAACTTCTATGTGTTTTAACTTTTCTTAGATTAAATGCACTTAATATATGGACATTAATGTATATTAAATAAAGAGCTAATGATAAAAACGATTTAATTGAGATAAAAAATCAAATACTTAGTTGACATATCATGAAAACTGAATAATAAAGATCAAGAATACACTTTAAACCCAAACTCAATCCATTAAAAACGCTGCAAATTGGCGCTTAAACTTTTGTAGCGTTGATTGATAACTTTTGTTCCGTTTGGAAAGACGTGCCCACGTTTTCAAACGAGAGAATCGGGAAGTCAATGGTGATTGTCGCACTGCACGTTGAATGGTTCGGGCTGCGGAAGACATTGTGTCATATAGAATGTGTAAGACAGCATGTCATGCACGTGAAGCTCCTAGCTCGGATGTTTGCAAAACTGTGATAGGTGTTAGAACTAGCATTCAATTACGTGTTCAAAAATTAATATTTTATTTTTTAGTTTTTGATTAATTACTAAAAATTTGAATTTCATTCTAAATTAGCTATTGTAATCTTTATAATAATAAAATATTATTATTTGTAACTTTTAATTTTCATTTTTAATGCAATCTTTTTATTTATTTAAATATTTTTTATTTTCATTTTGATAATATCGAACAATCATTTTCATTTTAATATTTACAATTTAACACATCTATACGTATGACTTGTGAGAAATAATACAAAATACATATAACATTGCTACAGTTCAAGTCATTATGAGTACTTGTGGGATAAATTTATTGTAATTCATTGATAATATTAGCTAAATTTATAGCTCCACTGGCTAATGCCAGTATCCTTATCCTTTGTATTTTGACTATTTTACTACTTTCCATTAAAGTAGGAGCCTTCTATGTATAAAGTATCATTATCAAATGATATATTCTTTGGAATGACATTAATAAAATGTTAGAAATACATAATTAAGTTCTTTAAGTGAATGATTTATTTCATTAAATAAGAGTTAAGTATTTAATTATACATTAATTTTTAATATTGAATTTCAAATTAATTGATATCAATATTTTTACACAAAAATTTTATTTTTACTTTTAAAATAATTAAACACTTATATCATATTTATACGTTGCTGGGCATCTTTTTGAAAAGAAATATATGAGCTCCCGACATCCTTTAAAGAGCTATTGCAACAAAGGGTATTCTTCGAAGGAAGTACTAAATCGGCTAGGCTCAGTGAGGCAGCAACGCACGACATGCTGCTAAGGGACGTGAACCAAGTGGGACGCAACTATGCGAATGCAGAGCACGGCCTGGGGGAATATTTTTTCGATGAAGATGTTTTGCACGGACGAGCAACGCTTGATGAACGAAGGAAGGTGCTGAGGTGTAGAAATATAAAAGGGGAAATTGCGTTAGAACAAAAAAAAAAGGCAGCGAAGAAATTCCTTTCTTTCATTTTTTCTCATCAGTTTCGGTCTTCTTACTTTTAATATATGGATGTTAAGATGTTGACTGATATTTTTAGTTTGATTATGTTGGATTAAATTTCTAAACTTTAAGTTTTGAAAGATAACCCAAATTTGGATTATAAGTTATTTCTCATATTTTTTTTATTAATTTCTTATTTTGTGAGGCTGTTATGTTTGTGACTTTCTCTCCTCTCGAAGCATTTTCCTTTATGTATTATGCAATAATTAGCATTTTCTTTTTATGTATTATGCAATAATTAGCATTTTTTTTTTTTTTGAAAGGAAAGACAAATTCATTACTAAGATTGAATTAGTTCGTTACACACTAACTCATCCATAATGGATCTTCTAACCTCACTTGGGCCATCCTCCATCCATACACTTTCACAAGAGAAAAAAGCTGCTAACTTAGCTGCTATATGAGCACTAGCATTTGCAGATCTTCGAACAAAACCCAATCTCCACACAGGATAGGTTGTCTTAAGCTGTCGAATGTCCTCAATAAGCTGGCCATCCCAAGAGTGGTCTTCTGTTTCTGAATTTACAGTCTCAACTACAGCTTTTTCATCCCCCTCAAAACATACATGCATCAACCCCATTTCAGTGCAGAAGACCATTGAATCAAGTCAATGGTCATTATGCAATGCACATTGAAGGTCGGGCTAGCTGTTAATTTGTGTCTCCTCATTTGAATGCGTGTCGGATTATTTAGTTCGAAATACTAATTAATTAATTAGAGATAGTTAAATTCAGCTAAGGAGACCTTGAGCGTCATGAAAAGTTTAAACAAAAAAGACATCGAATGGATCTAGATCCACGTTGGCTGGAGCATTGACCAAGGGGCAGGTGCCCTACACTTAAAAAATTATTAAAAATGGGGTTGGAGTATGCGAATGGTCCATATGGAAGGAGATTATGGTGCATACCTTAATTAAATGGTAGTTTTCAAAACAAAAATGAGATTTTTGGATTTGGGGTATCTTGTGTGAGAAATGGGTATATATTTGTGTTGGGAATAGTGCAAATATTATAGTTTTTTGAAATTTTCTATTTGTATAAATTCATACTTTTCTGCATTCATTTATTTTAAGGAAAATGTTAGTATGCCGCCTGGGTTTGGCCGCCTGGGTCTGTCCACTCATGTATTAATTTTTTTTTTTAATTTTTTTTAATAATTAAGGAAGTGACTTTTAGTACATTAGTATATTTTTTTTTTACTTTTTAAAATATTTAAATATGTTTAAAATATTAAAAAAAAAATGAAAAATATAATAAGGGAATTTTTTGCTAGTGGTCAAAGTTGGACAATACGCTAGCACTACTCTTATTTTAAATGTTAGACTTGGTTTTACTTACTTAGATTTTACGAAATCTCACTGTGTTGTCCCCATCTGCGGTTCCGCATGGAGGTTTGGTTATAAGCTAGGAGGTTCGGCTCCACCTGAGGTGTGAAGACTTAGGGGCTATTTTTTCCTTTGTTTAGTGTTGATTAATTGGTATAAACTTAAATTGGATGACTATTATTTAAATGTTGGCGTTTGGAGGACCAATGGTTTATGGATTTTGATTAGTGATGTAACTTTAAATTTTGGTACTAATAGAATTTGTGAGTCCTTTCATTTTGTCGTTGTGAATTCACTCCACACTATTATGTTGCATGCTTGCACACACTTGCTTTCACAGTGTGCTAGGGGTGTGTGGCCCGAGTGGCCAACATATCACTGTTGTGACTTTCACCAAAACCCAAGTAGGGGTTGAGGTCACCATAACTTGCCTTCCGTCGGTTCTAAGTTTTTCATCCCATCCAACCTTCACCTTTCGTACCATAGAATTTTAAAAGAAAACTATTTACCAATAAAAATCCATATGTCATTATATCATTCTGAACTCATCTCAAGTCATTGTATCATTCTTGATTTGAGTCTCCTCTCCTATTCTCTCTAAAGAAAAGGTGATGGTGTAAATAGTATGTGAGTTTCTTGTGAGTCATGAGAGGAATCATAGCGAGGGTGTTTTTCAATTGGTTGCAAATGGAGAACCTGGCAGATTTGTGTGATCAGTTGAATCTGACAAAGGAGAAGGACGTGGTCATAGAGATTGGAGATCAAGCAATTTCAGAAGCAAAACGAAGGGAGAGAGATGTTTACCCGGAAAGGTTTGGGCTGATCGAATGATAAGCAAGAATATAGTAGATTGATTAGCTATGGTGAAAATTTGGCGATTGAGTAAACCAGCCATGTTTCAAGAAGTAGGATCAAATGTTTTTATCATTACATTTGCAACTTACGCGGATAAACAAAGAGCTGAAGTGGGGTGTCCATTGTTTTTTTATAATCATTTGTTTGTGCTTAATCCTTTTGATGCTTTTAAAAAAGTCAGTCAGCAGAATTTTGGTTAAGGATCCTTAATGGTGCAACTCCATAACTTGCCACAGGTGAGGATGTTTAAAGAATGTGGTGAACGTATTGGATCAATGCTTGGAGTGGTGGAAGAAGTTGCAGTCAATGAGGATGATATTGGGTGGGGAAGACTTCTTAGACTGAAAATACGATTGGACCTAACGAAGCCACTTGCACGAGAAAGGAAGGTCACAATAAATGAGGAGAAGTACAAGATTCCTATTCAGATAGAGAAGCTTCCCAGATTCTATTTCACTTGTGGTAGAATTATTCATGAAAATGGTGGATGCATGCAGTCTTCCAAGAGGAACCAAGGTGTGGAACAATTTAGGACTGAGTTATGTGCAACACTAGTAATTAGAAAACATATGGAGTTCTCAAATGGCAGTTAGAACGAGAGTTCCACTGCGACTAGGTGGTTCTCATCAAAGGAACAAGATGGCAAAGAACCATTAGAGATTTCACCAATGGTAACGTCTACAAAAGGAAAGCAATTATTTTAGGGAGTAGATCATAGTAGGCATGTGACAATTGAAGAGAGTGCAAAAATGGGGGAGGGAGAGAAGGAAAATATTACCTTAGCCGAAAGTGGTACATTAGAAAATAATCGTCAAATTGATTCTTTAAGCGAAGAAAGGGTAGCAGCCGTTATGTAGGATTTGAATATGGAGGGAAGGTAGGTCAACCAGAATAAGATATCTATGGGCCTTGTTACAAGGTCATCAACTGTGGGCCTTAGTGAAAAGGGGCCCAGTATTGACTTGCCTATCTCACATGCACCAACATATGTCGAGGAATTTGCACCCAAAGGGCACAATGGTCTCAACAGAATTTTAAAACCCGAGCACAAAAGGGGAAATGGAAGTTGAGAGCTCAAGCTTCAAGTTCAAGTACTGTATCTTCTACTAAACCTTCCAAAAGAAAGTGATATAGGGATGGGGAGGATTAAGAGGGCCTAAGATCAATTTAGAAATGTAGATAGGAGGGTGGGGAAGCTGTTAGTTTGCAGGATGATGGAGTTTAAACATAGGATGCTTGTGTTGATTATATGGGATTAGCAATGGTTGGTAACTAGCCCTGCTGGGAGCCATGAGTATTTTAAGCTGGAACCCACGTGGGCTTGGGAACCCACAGGGAGTTAGAGTCCTTAGAGATTTGATTAATGAAGAAGGTTTCAATGTAGTGTTCCTGCAAGAGACAAGATTAAGTGTTAGGAAAATGGAAAACATTAAATATGGTCTGGGGTTTCCAAACTGTTCGGCAATCGATAGAGAGGGAAGGGAGGAAGGGGGGAGGGCTAGCTCTATTGTGGAAGCAAATTGTGCAATTGACCATAATTAACTTTTCAAAATCCCATATTCATGCAAAGGCAATGTTTGAGGATGATGATTTAGAATGGTGTTATATAACTGGTGTCTATGGACAACCAGATACCTCAAGAAGGAATGAGACTCTATCATAAGATCATTACAAGTGGAGGCTAATTAGGCCTTACTATTTGGAGATTTCAATAAGTTGATAAGTGCAAGAGAGAAAAGCAGTGGGAAGCCTAGACCAGAGAGACCAATGGAAGAGCTCAGATCTTTGTTGGATGATTGTGAATTGGCAAACTTAGGCTTAAGAGGCCCTCAGTTTACATGGTGCAATGGAAAAGAAGGTCAATATTGAATCAGTGAAAGATTGGACAGATTTGTGGCTAACATCAAATGGAGACCTTTATACCCTATGGCTTGGGTTGAACATAAGGTAGTATCTTATTCAGATAATTTGCCTTTATTATTGAAATTGCATAATACCATTTTTTTTAAGAAGAGGACGGTACCCCAATTTTATTGATAGCCCTCACATGTGATGGAGAAAAACCGTGGTTACAAAAAGGACACCTGAGAGATACAAAATAAACCAAGAAGACCAAACTCAGGCGTCAAAACTTTTGAAACGTAAACAAACTACAAACTCCAAACAAAATGCAAAGATCTCATCCATAACATAAAACAAACCCTAAAACAAGACCCCACTAGAAACAAATGCAAAACAAAAATAGCCAAAACCAAGACAAGTGAAGTATCAAAACTACCAAAACAAAAACATACATGGGACAGCTTAAGAAATTCGCAGATAAGGAAGACCAAGTCTGTCCATTTGAAGAAGACCTCATAAATGGCTAGGGAAGTCACCGTCAGCAGACCAATCCTTATTGAGTCCCCTGACACCCTGCTTAGTAAGAAAATCAGCCACACAATTTCTTTCACGATAAACATGACATACACGGTAATCCATACAAGCAAGATAGCTAAATAATCCGTCCCATTAATCTTCCAAATACCAAATATTACATTCACCTTTAATAATCTAGTTGACTAAAATTTGAGAGTCTGATTCTATTTCCATCTTATAAAAACCCATCTGGTGACACCTTCAGACCTCCTCCAAAAGACTCCTCATCTCAGCAAAATTATTGGATCCTATGCCTAAATGAAACAAATAAGCCATTTGGAGCGTAGCAGAATTATCACGAATGACAGCCCTGGCACCAGCCTACCCAAGATTTCCCAAACTACTGCCATCTGAGTTAAGCTTCACCCAATCCTGCCTAGGTTTCAACCATCTCACCACTTGAACCTTCTTAGGCCTAGGCAATAAAACCGGAATATCCAATCTATTTAATATGGCAACATTATGATTCGAAATATGAGTAACTTTCATAATCAATTGCAATATACGACGGATCCAGAATTTAATAACTTTCCACACCGAATCAACTGTGTCAACCTTATTCTCATACCGAGCTTTGCAACGCTAATCCCAAAGCTTCCAAGATAGAATAGAGGGGGGAAGACAAAAAATAAGAAGAATTTGAGAAGACTTAGACAAAAAATAAGAAGAATTTGAGAAGACTTACTCGCACGATGAAACCAAAAATTAATTTGTTCATTCCAAGCATGAAAAACACCCATATGCACACCTAAGTGGACTGCAGCCAAGTGCCAAATTTTTCGAGCAAAATCACCATTGCAAAGCACATGATTCAAATCTTCAGAATGACCCATGGAACGACAATTACATTTTGAAACCATCAGGATACCAGTAGTTCTAATCTTTTCATCAACACTCAAGCAGTTATGAATAGCCTTCCACATCATAATAGAGATTTTCCTAGGGAAGTTGTTGTGCCAAATCTACTGGAGCCCAAGGTAAAGGGGAAGCCCTAACCCGAATGCAATCCCAAGCACTTTTGGTAGAGAAATTTCTGTTATTATCTTTCAACCAAATAAGAACATCATCCCCCTCTTTACTCTGAGCCAATAACTACCACAAATGAGAAGCTTTCTAATAACCCACAAGCCTTTCCAATAAGGAGAAATCTCAAATATTATCAAGGCAGCAATCTTTAATTTTCAACAAAGGATGCCCAATCACAAGATAGATAGCACACAAAGGACCCCTATCATCCCAGTTATCATACCAAAAAGAAAGATTACCTTCTTTAACAATCTACTTGGAATTAGACAGAACATTTGGAATACACCTAACAATTGATTTCCAAAACTGAGTACCTATAGTAGGCTCCAAGAGAGACAAATGATTGCCCCAAACATACTTACTTATGAAGAAATCCGCCCAAAGAGACTTACCCTGAATAAGATGCTAGGCAAGTTTGCAATGTAAGGCCTTTTGTATTTCGTCAAAATCCCGAATGCCCAACTCACCCTCCTCTAAAGGCCTACAAATGTTTTTCCAAGCAACCCATTTCCGTTTTCCTCTCCCGTCAAACAAAGAACTTAAAAGTCTATTCAAAGCCAAAGTCACAATATGAGGAACCTGTAAAATAGCCAGAAGTTGGGTAGCCATACTCGACAGCACATGTCGAAGGAGAATCGTCCGGCCACCAGCAGAAAGCATCTTCATCTTCTAGCCCGCAATCTTCTTATTAATTTTTCCAAGCAACTCACCAAAATCACTAGTTCTGAGCCTCCCATCCATGATAGGAACACTCAAATACTTAAAAGGAAAGGACCCTTCAACGAAACCAGTAGTGCGAAGAAGGGAAGCCTTCCTTTGAAAAAGAATCTTACGAGAGAAAAAAATAGCACTATTTTCTTTACTAAAAAGTTGACTCGTCCAAGTTTCATAAAGATTTAGAACCTGCATCAACTTCCTCATAGACCTTTTCCCACCATTAGCAAAAACAACAATATCATCAGCATACATAAGATGTGATATAAGCGAGGTGCCTCTAGCTTGAGAAAACTGACCAATAGTACCATTATCAAAAGAAGTCTTAATAAGACGAGAGATCACCTCTTACATGATAATGAATAAATAAGGTGAGAGGATCACCCTGCCTCCGACCACGTTTCCCTTTGAAAAAACCTAAAGAAGTATCATTCATCATAATTGAATACCAAGGCATAGAGATGCACATTTTAATCAGATTGGAAACACTAAGAGAAAACCCAAAAGCATCCAAAACATGCAATAAAAAATTTCAGTCAACTCTGTTATAGGCCTTAGACATGTCAAGCTTGAAGACCACATTGCTCCCGTTAGGCTTTTCATTAATCGAATAAACCAAATTGAAGAATACATTGTATCAAAAAAGGAGTAAAAAGATATTTAGATTTGAAGCCATGTGGGTTGAAATTGAACATTGTAAAAAAATCATTGATAAGGCTTGGAAGGTAGAATCTGGACCTGCAATAATGAATACAGTCATGAGGAAGATCCACAGGTATGGGAACAATCACAAGTATGGAACAAGAATAGTTTTGGAAATGTGAAGAAGAATATTGAGAAGGCTAGACAAAAACTAAGTCTCTTGTAGAATCTTGACCCAACTCGTTAAAAGAAGGAAGACTATGATGCAGCTTGAGTGGAAATGAATAAGTGGCTTGAGAGAGATGAGATTATGTGGAGGCAACAATCCAAGGCCTTGTGGTTGAAAAAGGGTGATCAAACTCAAAGTTCTTTCATAGCAAAGCCACACAAAGAAAGAGGAAGAATTGCATTCGAGGAATTAAAGATGAGGCTAGTAGGTGGCAAGTGGAGGAGGAAAGACATAAAGTCATCCTGGATTTCTTTTAGGATCTGTTCAAGATAGCAAATTATAAAGGCAACATGGATTTCCTTGAAGGAATTGCAAGAAAAGTCATACCTGGAATGAATGACTAGTTAGGCAAGGCTTTTAATGCAAATGAAGTTAAAGAGGCACTGCAGCAAATGGATCCTCAAGGCACCTGGTCCTAATGGTATAGCTCCCATATTCTTTCAAAAGGATTGGGATGTTGTTGGTGTTGATGTGACTACAACTATTCTAAAGGCACTCAATAGTGGTGAAATGCCTGGTAATATTAATCATACAATCATTACTTTACTTCCAAAGAAAAAGAAGTCTAAAAGGGTGGTTGATTATAGACTCATTAGTCTATGTAATGTTATGTATAAACTAGTGTGTAATGCCTAGCCAACAGGTTGAAAGCTATTCTACCAAAATTGATATCCCATCATAGCGTACATTTGTTCTTGGAAGGCTTATAACATATAATGTACTTGTGGTTTATGAATTGATTCATTTTCTAAGGTAGAGAAGGAAGGGAAAAACAAGCTATATGTCTTTAAAGCTTGACATGAGCTAGGCTTATGATAGAGTGGAGTGGAGTTTTTTTGTAAGAAGTGATAAGAAGGATGGGCTTTAATGACAAATGGGTGCAGTTGACAATGTTATGTGTGAAAACAGTCTCATTTTCTGTTTTGATCAATGGTGTTCCTAAGGGGCCCATTTACCCAACTTGAGGCTGAGACAATGGGATCCCCTATCTCCTTACTTATTCCTCTTCTACACTAAAAGATTGACCACTTTACTAAAGCAGGCTGAGCTTACTAAGAGGGTGGAAGGTGTGATAATCTTCAATGATACTCCAAAAATAAATCACCCGTTATTTGCAGATGATAGTTTGTTGTTTTGCAAGAATGATATGTAGACAAACTTGAATATTCAACACCTGTTGGAGTGTTATGAACGTGCTTTTGGTCAGAAAGTGAACAAAGAAAAGACAAGTAAGGTTTTTAGCAGGAATGATTGTACAAGGCAAAAAGAAGAAATCATGGCCTTATGGGGGTTCAAGCCACTCAACAATATGATAAATATTTGAGCCTTCCTCCTGTGATTGGTAGGCTAAGTACCGTGCATTTTATGATTTAAAGCACAAGGTTTTGGGGAAACTTTAGTGTTGAAAAGAAAAGCTGTTGTCTCAATGAGGGAAAGAGATGTTGCTCAAAGTTGTTGCCATGTCAGTCCCAACATATACTATGAGTTGTTCCAAACTTCCTATGATTTTATGTTCAGAACTAGAGAGTATGATGGCAAAATTCTGGTGGGGTCATAGGAAAGAAGAGAACAAAATCAAATAGGTCAATTGGTAGCATATGTGTGAAGCAAAATCAAGGGGTGGAATGGGCTTAAAAGAATGAAAGAAATTCAATTTGGCCCTCTTGGTAAAGCAGGGTTGGAGAGTATATCAAGAGGCAGACTCTTTGGTGCACAAGATTTATATGGCTAAGTATTTTCCTCAGTTGAATTTTTGGGAGTCTAAACTAGGCTCTGCCCCATCATATACCTGGAGGAGCATATGGGAGGCAAAGAAATACTTGCTCGAGAGTTATAGATGGAGGGTTGGTAATGGCAAATCAATTAATATATGGACTGATTTCTAGCTGCTTGAACATACGCTTATCCCAAGATTTCAAAATCAAGCACACTATCAAGAAGACGCAAATGTTGAGAGCCTCATTGATACAAATATTGGGTGGTGGAATGTTGAAGAATTAAGGAGAGTTTTACCATCAAGGTAGGCAATTGAGGTACTTAAAATCAAGCTTGGGCAAGCAAACAAGGATGATAGGTTAATTTGGGAACATGAAAGGAGAGGAGTGTATAGTGTCAAAAATGCATACAGATTTTTCTTAAAACACAGAGAATGAATAATGGTGGGGAATGCTTCAATATAAAAGGAAATAAAGCCTTATGGAAGCAGTTGTGGAAAATGCAGGTCTGAAATCAAGTCAAGGTGTTTGCCTGGAGATTGCAGAAATGGAATTCCTAGAAGGAAGAATCTAATGAATAAGAGAGTGCTAATGGAAGATCAATAACCTTTCTGCAATGGAGCCTCTGAAGATGTTTCTCATGCCTTATTTTTTTGTCCTCTGATTCGAGAAAGCTGGAATAACCAATTTCAATATTTTGTACAAACAAATGAGGGGACTGATATGCTGAGTTTAGCTTTGAGAGTGCATAGCCAGGGTATTAAAGTGGACTTAGACAAATTCTTTCTCCTAGCTTGGGGCTTTCGATATAAAAGGAATCAGAAAGTTTTTGAAGGAAAGCTCATTCATCCAGATTAGGTGATGAATCAAACCCTAGCCTTATATAAAGAACATACTGAGGTTAAGAAGGGATCAAGTCATGCCAAAGGTTCCATTTCTAGTTGGGTTTTACCTACTGCAGGTTGTGTGAAGTTAAATGTTGATGGTGCAATCTTCAGTGATCAATGTAAAGTAGGGGTTTGAGTAATTCTAAGAGATGACAAAGGAATGGTCCTTATGATAACAAGTAGGAAGGAAGTAGAAGTCGGTGAGCCGATGGAAATCAAACTACTAATCATTCGAAGGGGTTTACAATTTTGTATTCCCCTGGGTTTGTAAAATCTTGTAGTGGAATCTAATTCCCTTCTTGTGGTAAATGACTTACTTGATGCTGGTCAAAAGTGGTCTTTGCTAAGGAACTTACTCTATGATATTAAGAAGCTGATTTTTTTATTTGAAGGAAAATCTCTTCTCTCATTTCATTAAAATAAAAATGAAATACATGGAGGAGCCTTCTCGATATTAAGGAGCTGATGAATATGATTCTAAGATGTTCAATTGAGCATACAAGGCGTATAGCCAATGAAGTAGCCCATAGGTTGGCAAAGCATGTATGGAGTCTTGAAGACATGTCAGTTTGGTGGAATTCAATTGTAGAGTGTATTTTCCAAATTGTTTGGTCAGATTCTATAATGTAATTGAATTTTCATATGAATAAAGGTTCATTTTTCTTTAAAAAAATCCTCATTGTATCATTATAAATCCATATACCATAGGCCTGAATTTGTATATAATCACTCATCTCAACTCATTTAATCTAATTATTATAATTTTTTTAAATTTTTATACAAAATATAATAAATAATTTAATTTTTTAAAAATTTAAAATAATAATAATACTAAAAAATAAATATTTTAATAATATTTTATTCAACTGTAAATTTTTATCTTAACCTATCTCATCTTAACTTATTCTCTAAACCTCCCCTAAATTGCATTGGATGTCCGCCCGGCTCATATGTCCATAAATTAAAAAACTGTAAGATAGCCAGCTAAATACAAGGTGTGTCAAATGTATGAACATCAACCATGCACTCCGCGCCATGTTCGCCACTCAACGTGGTTGGGTAAGTCAATGTCTCCGCATCAATGCTATTTCACGGGAAAAAGTCAATGACGAGTACGTCAGTGCACAACGGAGGAGTGCTTAATATAATGACAATATGGTTCTTAAAAAGAAAAATATAATTGCAAATATAATTATGCATTAATCTGTATATCAATATGATATAATTGGTCAAAAAGTAAATTTTATTAAAAATAATATTAATTTAAATTTTAAATATAAATAAATTAATATTAATACATAAATTAATGCGTAACTATACTGATATATAGTAAAACTCTTCTCGAAATGCCACTGCTTGACGTCTCCCATAAATTGCAAAGGTCACATGAAAACGAAACTCTTTCGAATATAATTCTGATATATTGATGGTGTAAATGATGCTTTAATTTTTTGTATTTTTTAAAAATATTGTTAAATATTTTATAAAAAATTATAAATATATTAAAAAATACGTCTTAATTATTAAATTAAAAAAACATATAATCATAGACTTTCTCTCCTATCGAAGCATTTTCCTTTATGTATTACGCAATAATTAGCATTGAATCAAGTCAATGGTCATTATGTAATGCACATTGAAGGTCGGGCTAGCTGTTAATTTGTGTCTCGTCATTTGTACGCGTGTCGGATTATTTAGTTCGAAATACTAATTAATTAATTAGAGATAGTTAAATTCAGCTAAGGAGACCTTGAGCGTCATGAAAAGTTTAAACAAAAAAGACATCGAATAGATCTAGATCTACGTTGGCTGGAGCATTGACCCAGGGGCGGGTGCCCTACACTTAAAAAATTATTAAAAGATATTTAAAAAAATTATTCTCACAAAATTGGATTTAATTCTTTAAATATTTAATAAAAGTCTAAAAACTACCATCTCTTGCCTAAGTACTAAAATTATTAAAATTAAAAATTAAATAAAATATTATTAAAATATATTATTTTAATATTATATTTGTATTGAGATTTAAAAGAAATTATATTAGAATTTAAAAAAGTTAAATTATCTATTTTTTTTATATAAAAATTTAAAAAAATTATAATAATTAAATAAAATAACATAAAAAATTTTTAAAAAAGTGAACGAGGTGGCCTATAAGTTTAAAATAACTCTTAAGTACTCCTCCAAACATCACAAAAATGCAAAGATTCTTTTCCGGTATTTAAAGTAACCCCTAACCCTAATACGTTTGAAAAAAAGGCGCAAATATCTTTAAAAATATATATAATAATTTAAAAAATACAAATATATATATTTTATTAAATTAAAAATTTCGCCGGAAATCTTAATAAAATCTTGATATTTTACTAAAATGTCTGACCCTGGAATGCTTCTAAGAGTTAAAAGGCGTATGAAACCAAAAACAAACGTACAGTAATTTTTCTATTATATCTTAAACCCTTCAACATATTTCTTGCTATTTTCTATGATCATAGGTACTTTGAATGGAATTATTGAGTCTTCTGTTATGGAGATATAATTAATGATATGTTAGCATCATAATATGCCTTTAAACATTTTCACGTTAATAAACATGTTATGTTTTTACTACCGCTTCTATATATTATGTTTAATATATGACTTTGATCTGTATCATTCATGTATACGATCGAAAGATATATATTTATATAAAAAATTATTATTATTATGGTAAATGTTCCCGAAAGGTGGCCACTGATGGCACCCACACATGACACATCCTGTCTGACCCTAGCTTGGAGCTAGCATGCAGTAAGGGGAGGAGCTAGCATGCAGAAGTTGGGAGGACGACGTGCCATCCTTGGAGCGTTGGTCCTAGACAAGCGACGACTTTCACCCGGAAGTACAATAACTATCATGAAATAAAAAGCAAAGAAATAAAGAACAAGCAAGGAGGACATGAGGATACTAAACATCAAACGTGCAACTCACAAAGGAGTGCATGCAACAGCCAAAGCAGACCTACAACAACCTGCAACACTCAAGAAAAGTATGTAGCTGAAAAAGTAAATAAAGTATGCTGCAAAACACAAAAAGAAGAAAGCATCAGAAATGAGAAAGTGTTGGCACAGAAACACAAAACATCAGTTGAAGGAATACATGATTGCACACAAGGAGAAGTCAGGGTCTCGATGCATAAAGCACTGGATACACCATGCTGTCCACAAAAGCTGATTTACAATCTGTAATTCAGTAGCAATAGAAAGATGTATTTTATAATTTTTCTTTTTTCTTTTTAGTTCTTGTAATAATATATATAAGTGTTCCCTGTACCATAAATTTCGATTAATGAGAGGAGTTTCTCCACATCACTTGTTTATTTCATATTTTAGTTTCTGTTTTCTATTTTAACATGGTATCAAAGTATGACTTCAATCCTACTTTGTTTCCTTAAAGCTTGCAAATAGAACTTAACTTATAATTCATGACATCCTCCTCTTCTTCTTCTCCTCCTCCTTCTTCCCTCGAGGACCCAATTGGTCATTTCTTCCTGCATCACAGTGACAATGCCAATACTGTCATTGTTTCACCACCATTAACTGGTTCAAATTATATTTCTTAGAGCATATCATTTATGCTCTCCATTTCCATAAAAAACAAATCAAGATTTCTAGATGGCTCTATCACTACTCCTGACTTGACAGATTCTTCCCATGTTTCATGTCTAAGATGCAATAACATTCTACTTGCATGGATTCTGAATTCTATCTCAAAAGACATTGCATCTAATGTCTTTTTTATGACTTCAGCTGAGCAGGTTTGGGACAAGATCAAGGAACGCTTTGCATAACCTGATGAAGCTCGAATCTATCACCTTCAACACAAGCTCAGTGGCATTGTGCAAGGACACCTCTTTGTAAGTGATTATTTCACTCAGCTTAATGTCATTTGGGAAAAATTACATAGCTATGGGCCTCTTCCATGTTGTTCTTGGGGTAAATGTACCTGTGATGCCTTGAAAAATGTTGGTGAAGTCCAACACGGAGACTATGTGTTTAAGTTTTTAATGGGTTTGAAAGACAGCTATGATGCTGTAAGGGGACAGATCATTCTCCTAAGTCCCTTGCCTTCATTGGATAAGACTTTTTCACTTATTTTGCAAGAGAAAATGCAAAGGCAAGTAAGAAACACAGCCTTGCCTACCTCAGAACCTTTTGCCTTACTTGCCTACCAGAACTTCCTAAAGAAAAAGGGTAGGTCAGAATTGGTTTGTCACCATTGTGGTAAGGTTGGGCACATGAAAGATAAATGCTATAGATTGGTGGGATTTCCACCAAACTTCAAATTTACCAAAACAAGAGGAACCTCTATTGCACCATATTCTGCAAATCAAGTCATTGCTTAGGCTGCTATTTCACTCATGAAGCACCTACTCCAAGTGTTTCTCAGTTGAAACTCTCTCAGGCACAAGCACAACATCTCATGCATCTTCTCAATACTCAGTTTCCACAACTGAACTTGGGACAAGACAAACCTGTATTGCCTACTCCTGCTGCAACCTTTGAACCAGGCTCATCGACTATTTCTTTTTCAAACCTTGTAGGTAGCTACCACTGTCTCTCCTCTCTTTTCACTCTGAAACACAACTCACCTCCTGAACACATTGGCAATTATAAGACACCATGGATCATGGATACAGGAGCCACTGATCACATGGTGTGCTCTACTTCATACCTTGATGAACTTTCTCCTTGCACACAAACCTTTGTGCAACTTCCAAATGGCACAAAGGCTCAAGTCACACACATTGGGACTATCAAGCTATTATACTTCTTGATACTGACTGATGTCCTATGTGTGCTCTCATTCACATTCAATCTCATCTCAGTTAGCAAACTCACTCAAAAACCAGATACTTATCTGTTCTTCTCAAATAATCTTTGTTTCATTCATGTCCTCTCTACATGGATGATGATTGGACTTGCGAAGGTCCATAATGGCCTCTATCATCTACTGCCTCCTTCCCATGACAGCAACAACAACCCTTCTTTAACTCTTCCTAACCAAGCTCGAGTCAACCAAGTAGCTGTGCAACAGGATTTTTATGTATGGCATTTTAGATTAGGACACTTGTCCTCACAAAGAATGAATTTAATTCATTCTCTTGTTCCTATTGTAAAATCCAAACACTTGCCTTGTTGTAAGATCTGCTCTTTGGCTAAGCAAAAACACCTTCCTTTTCCTTCAAGTGTATCCACTAGTTCTTTCCCTTTGGACTTAATACATTGTGATATATGGGGCCTATATTCCCAGGCATCAATTTAGGGTTTTCATTACTTCTTAACTATTGTGGATGATTATTCAAGAATCACATGGGTTTTCTTAATGAAACTAAAGTTAGATACAAGATCTATTCTACAATCATTCTTCCAATTAATTCAAACTCAGTTCAATAGCAAGGTCAAGAAAATCAGAACTGATAATGGCCTTGATTTCAACATGAGGGATTTTTATAAAGAAAATGGCACCATTCACCAAAACTCATGTATGTATACCCCTCAACAGAATGGTGTAGTTGAGAGGAAGCACCAACACCTCTTGAATGCTGCTAGGTCACTCCTTTTTCAAGCCGGCCTTCCTACTTCTTTTTGGGGAGATGCCATATTGACTAGAGCCTATATGCAGCCTATATCATCAATAGGCTCCCCACTCCTCTACTTTCAAATAAAACTCCCTATGAGAAGCTCTTTGGATCACCTCCCTCCTATGATCACCTTCAAGCCTTTGGCTGCCTGAGCTATGCTAGCATTTCTAAACACCAAAGAACCAAGTTTGAACCTTGAGTTAAACCATTCATTCTTTTGGGATACCTTGCAAACATCAAAGATTACAAGCTCTATGATATGGAAACTCACACCACTTTCATTTCTAGAAATGTAGTGTTCCATGAATCCATCTTACCTTTCCATTCCTCCACTTCCAGTCCCTCTTCTCAAACTTCTTCAAACCTTCATGCTTCTTTCCTCCGAATTTAGTTTTACCTCCACCACCACTAGATAATTCTTTTTCACATTCTCCTATCCTGCAGTCTGACATATATCCCTTCCACCTGAACTACCATTTCAACCACCTAACCTTGAATCATCCTTAGTTGCCACACCCTCTGATACACCTCCTGTTTCACCTCATCCTAATGTAATGCACCACCTTGCCTCTTCGAAGGTCCACTAGAGATAGCACCAACCTGCCTATCTCCATCAATACCATTGCCAGGTAGCAGAAGCTATGCCTCTAGAAGTAGCCTATCCATCTTCCACATTTCACACACTCAGTCATCATCTCAACTACAAAAATCTCTCCCCATCTCATCAATCATTTTCAGTTTCCCTCTCCCTCTCTTCTGAGCCTAATTCCTATAGTGAAGCTGTGAAATTCAAACATTGGCAAGATGCCATGCATGATGAACTTAGTGCCTTAGAGGAACATAACACTTGGACTATTACTTCACTTCCTCCCAATAAAATTGCCATTCGTTGTAAGTATATTTATAAGGTCAAGCTTAAATAAGATGGCTCTCTCTCGAGACACAAAGCCAGGCTTGTTGCCGAGGAATATACTCAAAGAGATGGGTTTGACTTCCAAGAAACATTCAGTCCAGTGGCTAAACTCACTACAGTCCATGTCTTCCTTGCATTGGCATCTATTCATAACTGGTCCTTATCTCAAATGGATGTCCATAATGCCTTTTTTCATGGGGATCTTGATGAGGAGATTTATATAGAAATGCCACCAGGTTATCACACTCCAAGAGAGTAGATTGAGGGGAAGAAACTCATATGCAAACTGAAAAAGTCTCTTTATGGACTTAAACAAGTTTCAAGCCAATGGTTTTCCAAATTTTCTAACTCCCTCACCTCTATTGGTTTTCATCAATCCAAGTCTGACTATTATTTGTTTACTAAGGTTAGTCAAAAAAGATTTATTGCTCTCCTAGTATATGTTGATGACATCATAGTTGGAAGCAACTCTCAAGATGAAATTGACTCAATCAAAGCTCACCTTCACAGCAAATTCAGAATCAAAGACCTTGGATCTCTTAAATATTTCCAAGGCCTAGAAGTTGCCAGATCATCCTCTAGAATCAACAGTTGTTAAAGGTAATATAGTCTTGAAGTCTTGGAAGATGTAGGGTTACTTGGCACTAAATCAGTCTCTACAACCATTGAATTGAATCACAAGCTAGGTCACAACTCGAGTGAGATTTTACAAGACCCTACAACCTATAGAAGGCTTATTAGAAAGCTCATTTATTTGACAATCAACAAGCCAGACATCACTTATGTAGTGAATGTTCTGAGCCAATTCATGGATAAGCCCTCACAGACTCACATGCACTTAGCCTATAGGGTTCTCAAATATCTTAAAGGCTCCATTGGCCAGGGAATTTTCTTGTCTTCAAAATCATCCTTGCACTTAAAAGCATATAGTGACTCTGATTGGGTTGCTTGTCCCGATACTAGGAGATCTGTCACAAGCTTTTGTGTGTTCATTGGAGACTCATTGATAAGCTGGAAATCAAAAAAACAAGCAACTGTTTTTAGATCCTTAGTTAAGGCAGAATATAGGGTTTTAGCCTCCACAAGTGGTGAAATCATATGGTTCATTGGTTTGCTAAGAGACTTCAACATCGAACATGAGCAATCTGCTCTCTTATTCTGTGACAATCAAGCAGCCATTCACATTACAAGGAATCCTATTTTCCATGAAAGAACTAAGCACATAGTGCTAGATTGTCACTTTGTTTGAGATAAGGTCCAAGTTGGAATCATCACTCTAGTCCACATAGCCTCAAAGTTCCAATTAGCTAACATTTTCACTAAGGCTTGCTCATCTTCTATTCTTAAGTTCCTATTGTCTAACATGGAAATCCTAAATATCCATGCCCATCTTGAGGGGGAGTATCACGAAATAAAAAGCAAAGAAATAAAGAACAAGCAAGGAGGACATGAAGACACTAAACATCAAAGCTGCAAGTCACAAAGGAGTGCATGCAGCAGCCAAAGAAGATCTGCAACAACCTACAACACTCAAGGAAAGCATGTAACTGAAAAAGTAAATAAAGTATGGTGCAAAATACCAAAAGAAGAAAGCAACAGAAAGGAGAAAGTGTTCGCATAGAAACACAAAACATCAGTTGAAGGAATATATATATGACTGCACACAAAGAGAAGTCAACATCTCAATGCATAAAGCATTGGATACACCATGCTGTCCAAAAAAGTTGAAATTTACAATCTATAATTGAGTAGCAAAATAGAAAGATGTATTTTAGAAGTTTTCTTTTTCTTTTCAGTTCTTGTAATAGTATATACAAGTGTACCCTGTAACATAAATTTCAATTAACGAGAGACAAGTTTCTCCACATCATTTGTTCATTTCATATTTTAGTTTATGTTTTCTGTTTTAACACCTATATATTTTAAAAGCTGTAAAGGAAAAGTATAAATGGAATGGACTGGGAGATCAAGGTGGGAGGCCAATGACGTAGGGAGGACGAACTCATGATAACTCCACCGACCAAGAGAATATTGGGTGACGGTGGTGGGCTCCAAATGTTTTTATCTTGGAAGATGAATGATATATATTCAAGCTCTTGTTTGACACTAGCATCCTTAAAAAATAACTTTCAAGCGCACAAGTTATTCTAAATTGCTGGATATAAAAAAAACTAGATTTTAGATCATGATTTGCAGCAATATGCATTCGCGTTATCTAAACTGATAAAAAAAACGTAGTATAAATGGATCATTGAGGCCTAGCATTAGGTCCCACCCTCATTGAGGCCCCAACATGAAATACTAGTTTTGGTAAAAATGAATTATAGAAAAAAGCAAAAAATTGACAAAAAAAAAAAAAGAATCATTATAGTAGAATAGAAAAAGGGCCAATGAATGTTCGAAATGTAAGTTAACAGTACTTAAAAGAGAACGAATGACCGACCTTGACACATTGTTGCTTAGAAGTAAGTTAACAGTAAAAGTAAATAACTAAAATAAAATGAACGAATGTAAGTTGTCCAAATAAAATGCAAATCAAGCAGTCCTCTCCCTCTATTATCTCTCTCATTGTTAGTGTCTGTTACTCCATAAATTAATACTCAATATTTTTTCATTTTATTTTAAAATTGAGTCAAAAATATTAATTAACATTGAAAAATGGATTATTTTTCAAATACACACATTTGTGCATAGAATGTTATTCCCTATATTTGTAATCAAATTAAAAAATCCTATAGAGGAGTACTATATCATAGGTTGTCATAACCCATATATATTTTCAGCCCAAGCTGGTGTGGTACCACCACTTAGCCAAAGAAATGTAGTTAGCCAAATCCTTCGGCCTGTCCCCAATCAAACACCTAAGGTAGTTTTACCCACATTTGTTCGTAACCTCTATTTGGCCAACTGTCTATGGGTGGTAGGTCATGCTGAATGCCAACTGCACACCTTGGCTTTTGAATAATTCTTGCCAAAATTTACTAGTAAAAGTGTGGTCCCTGTTTGAGATGATGGAGGGGGGCGTGCCATGGAGCTTAAAAATATTCTAGATGAAGAGTTGTGCCATGGTAAAGGCAATGTATAGGAGTGTAAGAGGGGTAAAGTGGTTGTACTTGGTTAATTTGTTGATCACTACCCAATTATAGTCAAATTCCTTGGATTTGGACAGTCCTTCCACAAAGTCCATGGTTATGTGAGATCATGGCTTGTTGGGTATAGGTAGTGGCTATAGAAGGGCACTTGGTAGAGGTTGGTGAGCCTAGTTTCTCTCAAAAGTGTAACAATTTCGAATAAATTCCTTGACATCTCACTTCAATCCTAACCAAAATAAATCATGTCTTACCCTGTATATGGTGTGATTATACCTAGAATGGTACCCTAGGGGGCTGCTGTGCAATGGTTGTAGTAATTTTTGCTTGAACTATGATTTTTCAGCCATATAGACCCTCTTTCTGTATTGCAATAGGCCTTCACTAATCTCATAAGGGAGGTTTAATTCCCTAATCTCGACCTTATCAATTATTTTGTGTGCCTTGCTATCAGTTCTATATCCCCCTTTAGTTCCTCCAACCAGGTAATAGCAGGTAAGGAAATAGCAGTTAAGGTCACCTCTTCCTCCTCAAACAGTCTAGAAAGGGTATCTGGTGCCCTATTCTCTATACACTTCTTGTATTCTATTACAAAGTCATATCCAAGCAATTTAGCTGCCCATTTTTGTTGTGTGGGTGTTCCAACCCTTTGATCCACCAGTACCTTAAACTTTGGTGATTTGTCTTTACTGTAAGAGCCTACCAATGAGATAAGACCTCCATTTTTGCACTGCTGAAACTAGTGCAAACAATTATTTCTCATACGTTGAGAGAAGTTTAGTCCTCCCCTTCACAACTTGGATATAGTAAGCAATAGGTTTCCCTTACTGCATTAATACAGCTTCTACTGCTGTCCAAGAAGCATCACATTTGATGGTAAACCTTCAGTTAAAATTTGGCAGTACCAACACTAGGGATTCAATTAAGGCCTCTAGCTACTGGAAGACCTCTTGAGCTTTTGAGCTTCCCTACTCCATTTAATCTACCATTTGTTTAGGAGCTGAGTTAAGGCAGCAGCTATTCTCCCATACCCTTTAATAAATATTCGATAATATCCTGTTAAGCCTAAGAATCTGCTAAGGGAACTCAAGGCTGCTAGTTTTGGCCATTCTACTATGGTGCTTAATTTTTCAGGATCGAGTCTAACTCCTTCAGCCAAGATCAAGTGCCTTAGGTAAGCAACTTCCTCATATCCAAAGCTACATTTAGATTGCTTGGCATAGAGTTGATGCTGGCTTAGTACTGTGTCTAGGGTCAATATTCGGTGCTGTAAATGCTCATCCTTGCTTCTATTGTATACTAGAATATCGTCGAAAAAAACTAGCACAAACTTCCTTAGGTAGAGTCTGAATATCTGAAATGTGGAAGGAGCATTTGTTTAAAAGCACAACAAGAAACTCGTAAGGCCCCTCATATGTCATGAATGCAGTCTTGTGAATATACTAGGGTTTCACCTTGATTTGGTGATATCCGGACCCTAAGTCCAACTTAGATATGTACTCAGCCTCATATAACTCATCTAGTAGTTCCATTATGGGATTGGGGTATTTATATTTGAAAGTTACTGCATTTATAGCCCGATAGTCTATACTCATCTTCCAAGACCCGTCAGCCCTCCTCACAAGTAGCACGTAGGAAGAATAAGGGCTTTGGCTTAGCCTAACCACCCTTGTCTCCTGTGATTCCTTAACTATTCTCTCGATCTCATGCTTCTAAAAGTAAGGATATATGTCGGGTCAAACATACACTAGTTTTGCATTGGTTATCAGTGTGATAGCATGATCTTGGCTCCTGAATGAGGCAACCCTCTAGGTTCCTAAAAAATATCTATGTACTGCTTTAGTTGCCCCAAAATGGTTGGATTTGTCTCTTTGTTGGTTATGTGTTTTGCTGTTTCAATAAATTGCAGGATGAGGCCTTCTATTCCAGCTTGTTAAATTGGTTGAGGGTGCCCTTTTCAATCAACTTAGCTGATGTCAGTCACTACAATGCAGTTGGGTTACCCTAGTAAGTAAATTTCATAATAAGTTCCATAAATTGCCAAAGAAAAAACCCAAGGGTTTACAATCGATCCCCCAAAACCAAGTAAAATTCTACCAAAACTAACATATACACTTATGTTATGAATACTAGTCCCTGGACCAAGACTCTTAGGTCTTGTATCCTCCATTCACTTATGGTAATCTCCCCATTAGCCACTCTTACTTTAGCCATTTCTTGTGTATCCATTGAAATTTTGGCTCTCCTTACAATGACAAGGTCTAAGACGCTATCTGTGATTGCTATATCTACGAATGGCTATCCAATGTGGTCCAATCTTTCCCTTGAACCTCATTGTATTTGAATTGAGGGATCCTATAAATGCATTTAAAGAGCTTTCACGATGTTCTACCAAACACTTCTCTTCGGAAATCAATTATCAAATGCCATCCTTTTGTTCTTAGTGAGTACAAGGAAATCGGAGAAGGTAATATCAGTTTTTGGTTATAAACCTAGTGTGGTGATGGTTCTCTTAAATCCAAAGGATTTGCAATATCTCAACCTTGACTAGTACTCATGATCTCATTGGGTGTGCTAGATGGAATGTAAATTTGTTATAGGAGATTGGAGAGGGAAATTCTTTTGCAGATTGTCTAGCTAAAGTAGGTATTGCCAGAATTTTATCATCTTATTTTTTCACATCGAAGTTGCAAAAGAGTATGAGACTTCACAAAAATTAGAATTGCATGCAAAGCCACAACAAAAACCTTCTTCCTCTCCAACCTTTGAATTTCCCTACTTCTTCTAGTTTTGGAGGTTTTGTAGTTTTTTTGAAAATGTCCCCAAGATTTTGTGCCAAGAAATAGTTTTTAATTCTAGCACTTCAATTCTCATAATTGTCATTTTTAAGAGCCTCAAGAACAATTGTGCTTAAAAGAATATTTTTCTCCATGCTCAATCTGTTAAAATCAAGAATTTTGTATTTTGATGAGACTTGGAACATATAGAGACATCAAGGTATGCACTTCATTTTGTATCCTGTGTAAGATCCCCCAACTCTGATCTAATAGAATAGAAAATTGCAAACAATATTTGTCTATTTAATGTCCCAATTTTACATTGTTAGGGAATAAGATGTTAATTTCATTTATATATACTAATCGCTTCAAATGAATTCCAATTGTAATATTGACTAATCTCCTTAAAGTATGATCTCAGATCCACTTTAGATCTTCCTCGTGTCATTGTAGTGTATGTGAACCCCAGATCTTCTTAATAAACTAAATGTGTGTATCAATCACCCAACATGGTATCAATTAATTGTGAGTAAGCGAAGAAAAGATAACAAATATTTCCACAACCAGAGATAATCATGAAAAAATAATGCCTAAATGGACTACCAATAATATGAGAATTTCTAATTCTAGTTTATAATTAATTTCAATGGAAATGGTTTGATTGATTGAAGTCCTAAAACTTCTAGAGAGAGAAGGTCTAACTTTTCTGTAAAAATAGAAGGTCTCCTAGCTCTCGCTGTGTGATAGGTAAGGTTGTCCCCTAGTTTGGTTCCCAAACTGAGAGGGAGGGAAGATGGCAAAGGAACTAGTGGAGCAGTGGGGCAAACTCAGACGTATTGAGGTAGAACAGATGAAGGTACCACATGAGGTGCAACTCGATGAAGTTGTATGTTGTGTCTAGGCACGGGAGAATGAGCTTGATTGGTCTTATTGTGGGAAACAAGTTGATAAACAAAGAAGCGTTCAAGTACACCATGCTATGGATATGGAAGCCAAGCGGAGAAATACATTTTAAGTATGTTGGAGATAACCTTTTATTCATAGAGTTCACAAATGATCAAGACTTGGAGAAGGTCAAACAAGGAAGGCTGTGGACTTTTGATAGAAGTTTGATAAACTCAAAAGAGTACTATGGAATGATAGCACCAAAGGATATTGTTTTTGAGGAAGAACCGATGTGGATACAACTCCATAATTTCCCTTTGGGAGGAATGACAAAGGAGTTTGGGGGAAAGATAGGGAGTATGGTAGGGGGGGTATTGGTGGTTGATGTCGATAAGGAAGGAATTGGCTGGGGTCCTTACTTAAGGGTCCAGGTTCAACATCACTAAGCCCCTTATGAGGGGTATCCTCAACTTAGTCAATGGCAACAACTTTTGGATACCTTTTCAATACGAACGTTTGCCAAATTGTTTTTCAACTATGGTACCATTAAACATCCTTTATCGGGTTGCCAAAAGCAAGCAAAGTCGAGGTCTTTATGTGGTAAGAATGAAGCTCAGTATGGAGATTGGTTACAAGCATCCAACTAGAAGGAGGTGGGCAGGGCTAGGCCAGGCAAAAGGGATAGTCCTATCCCAGATCCAAAGGTTGATGATGATGATGATGTGGAGTTCTCTACAGATAAAAATACAAAGCCTCTAGTAGCCTTGAAGCAAGGAGAAATCTCAATGTCCTAATATGGACCATAGAGGGGACAATGTTACTGTCCAGCCTAAAAACCAGGAGGCAATTTTGGGTCAAAACTTAGGTATGGACTCTAATGCCCTATTTGAAACATGTCCTAGAGAGGAGGGCAACACTAGGAGGAAAATAGGGGATTCATTAGGAGAGAATCACCCAGAAATAGCTGCAGGACAAATGGAGGCCACTGGTCTTGATAGGTCTCCCTTTTTACTGGGCCAAAAGGTGGTAGAGTTGACTAGTGAGGTTGCAGGGATAGATTGGGTACCTGAAACACAAAAGAAAATAGAGTATCAGATAAGGAGCATGTGTTGGCCGAGGTTGACATGAACCAGGATATGATAGACCAGCCTAAGACATGGAAGAGAAGGGCAAGAGCCATTATATCAACTGAAACTACTTATTCTTTTGACAAAAACAAAAACACCAAAGAGGCAGTGGTTACTAGAACCTTGGTTAGCACAAAAGCAAAACGTAAAGCAGAGAACAAACAAGTAACCAAGAAGTGAAGTAAAAGTAAGTTGCAGTTGGAAGATCAAAGCTCAATGGATATGGCAGAGGCTGGTTTCCAGCTTTGCCATTTCAGATGAACATCCTAAGCTGGAACTGCTGAGGACTTGGGAACCCTCGGATAGTTCAAATCCTTAATTATATAGTTAAGGAGAAGTGCCCAAACTTGATTTTTCTCATAGGGACCAAGTGCTCAAAAGATTGAATTGAAATTATTTGAAGATTTCTTAAGTATGACAACTATCTGGTAGTTAACAATAAAGTGAGAAGTAGGGGCTTGGCTATGATGTGGACACATGACATTGATGTTCAACTCTCAAACTTTCAAGATGGAATACCAGTGTACAAATAAAAGAAAGGATAGTGAACAACCATGGATGCTAACTGGATTTTATGGACCTCTAGTTACCTCAAAGTGGCCACAAAGCTGAGACTTATTAATGGAACTGTAGCTTGCATCACCAATGACATGGGTGTGCATTGGTGATTTCAATGAAATCATTAGCCAGGATGAAAAAGTTAGGGCATCAACTAGACCATACAAGCAGCTGGAGGCTTTTTGTGAGGCCATAGACACCTATTCCCTATCCTTAATCTACACTAAAGGCCAAAAATTCCCCTGGTCAAACAAGAGGAGGGGAAAGAGATTTACAAAAGAAAAACTTGATAGAGGTCTGGAAAACTTAGATTGGAAATTGAAATTCCCAAATGCCACCTGTTTTGTTCTACTAGCTATAAAATCTGACCATTCCCCTCTCCATTTGCAGTTAGCTGATTTTCCACCTGAATGCAGAAGAACAAAGCCTCCATTTCGATATGAAGCACTCTGGTCCTTAGAGACAAAATGTTCTACCATCATACTATCTACTTGTTCAAGGATAACAGATGGAATAGATGCTAGCTCAAATATCAGAACAAAGCTTTCCAACTACACCTCGGCTTTGCAAAAGTGGGCTACCGGTTTGAAAAGAGAAGGTCCAACTAAGTTCAGACAACATATAGATAAAATTGCAAGCCTACAATCAGTTGACAAGGGAGACCAGACAAACACTATCCAACAATTACAGCAAGAGATGGAACAAGACCTGGCTGAGGAGGAATTAAAATGGAAGCAAAGGGCAAAGCAGCAATGGTTACAACATGGAGACAAAAACACACATTTCTATCACATGCATGCTAACCAAAGGAGGAAGACCAACACAATTTCTCACATTAGGGACCAAAATGGTTTGAAGACTTCGAATAGGGAGAAAATAGCAGTAGCTTTCTCTAACTTTTATTCTCAATTGTTCCTATCCTAGGGCACTGACTCACTCAAAAATGAGTAGCACTAATGCTATCCCAAGTGTAGGAGGATGTTGTGTAATAATTAGGAATAAATTCCTATATCGTCTCCTCAGGGAAAGTTATTTAAAATTAAACTCGTTGAAAAAAATGTGAAAAACTTCACAAAGAGAAAATAAGAGGATGATACGTGCAATAGATGGAAAAGATTACTAGTCATGGACTAGATTCATGTTTTTAGATTTTGATTGTCGGATTGGAATGTAAATGACTAATAGATTAAACTCAGAAATTAATAAAATTAAATTAAGAATTAAAGTAAATTAGAAAGTAATTGACAAAACATGAACTGAAAATTGAAAATGCCTAAAATCAAGATTCTAGAATTCATCTTTGTATTTAAATCACAAATTCTAAAAATAACACATAACAATTATAATCATTATTAAATGAAAGCTTAAATAAGTAAGAAAAATAAATAACATGAAATAAGTAAACAACAAATAATTACCTAAACTTCTAAGCCAAAAAAATCTCAAAAGTATTCCATAAACTTTAAACTAAAGTTAAATAAAAATAGAGAATGAAAAGTCTAGACGAAACTCCCCTTCACCATTTAATTGAAATCTAAAGCAAAAAGGAACAACTTCTCATGTATCACTCTTGAAAATTAATTTCCAAACCTTTAATGAAAACTCTAGAACAATTCCTCTACTCCCCACGTATGATGTTTCAGAAAAATCAAAAAACAAAAACAAAAGCTTACAACCAAACCTGTCTTGTAATAAATTAAGGTAACAAACTTAATGAGAACTCTTAGAACAATTCTTTTGTTGCATAAAACCAACTAGCATATTTAATTAAAACTTCTAAAATAATTCTTTTGTTGCATGAAACAAACTAGCATATTTAATTAAAACTTCTAAAATAATTCTTTTGTTGCATGAAACAAACTAGTAATGAAACAAACTAGCACACTTAATAGAAATTAAGGTATTACACTTAATGAAATAAAATTCTAGAACAATTCTTAATACACTTAATAAAAATTCTAAAACAACAAAGCATTGAAGCTAAAAGGAAAAACAAAATTTCCGAACACAAGAAGGATCCAATTCTTTCAAGAACATAACAAAGAAATAACAAAGAAGCAAGTTGTAGTTGTGTCTTTTTTTTATTCGGACTGCATCTCCTTTTATAGCCTAACAACTCCACTAGTTGCCTCTCACATTCACACTTCACTTGCATTCACACTTCACTTTTGCATTCACACTTCATTTGCATTCACACCTAATTTGCATTCACACCTAATCTTGGCCGCCTCTTGCATTCACACTTCAGCCGCCTCTTGCATTTCTCCTCTCTCATCTTATTCAATTGGTTTCTTGATTCAAACCAAACACCTACTCCCTCACCAACACGTTTTTCACACCTCCAGAAAATTCAGCATTGGCAACCAACCTACACCTCTCCTTACTTTCCAGAATTTCTTTCACTCACATGCCAAACTCTTTCTATCTTTTTATTCCACCGTTCAGCCTCATATATGTATATATATATATATATATAAATATATAAAGAGCTGCCTCAATTCGGTACATTCCTTCAATTCCAATTCATTTCAGCCGAAATCCATCTTCAATTCACACTTGGTTGAAAACTCAAGCATGTCTTCACACTTCAACAATAGCCGACTTCTCTTCCAATCCATCACATGTTCTCTTTCTTCATTTCATGAATCCCCTTGGTTGAAAGCTCAAGCACGGAATCTCTTGGTTGAAAACTCACCCTCTTGTACCTACTGCACCGTCCAGCTACACACACACACACACACACACACACACACACACACACACACATATATATATATATAGATGGTTGAATTCAAGTTGGTGTTGCCAAACTCCTTCCTCCAAGTCAAGCATGGCACAGCATGCTCTTCCATATTTATTTGTTTTTCTTTTCAACATGCCTCTTCTTTGTTTCAGCCTCCTTTTTGGACTTCGGTTGAGTTGGTGGGCTTATTTTAGTGTGAAAAATGGATCCGTGAGTTGAGATTAGATGGAGTTGGGAGTGTTTGAATGGTGGGAAAGCTCAAGACAAAGTATGAACAAGGCATGAACATAATGAACCATGGTATGCACCAAAAATGGAGATGGAGATTAAAAAAAAAAAAACACTCAACAACAAAATAACACAAATGAAAGATTAGCTTGAGCAACTTCCATTCACGGATGACAAGAAGTGCTTCTATCTTTTGAGTTTCATGGATTGAACCCAAAAGATGGAAAGATAGCTCAAGAAACTTTATGAACATGAAGAACAAGAAAAACAATGGTACAAACACAAATGATAATAGAAAGCAAGAAAAATTATGGACTAGAATGCACAGTAATCAATAGTTGGTAGAATTCAAGCAGAAATTCATGCTTTTAATCAATTAAAATCACAACTTTGATTTATCCTTATTAATCATTTTTCCATTTAAAACCAATAATAATGTTATGATGAATTTAAAATACATTGGTTTTAAATAGCTAAAATATGCAATATTTCAGCTCAATCACACCCCCCAACTAGCATTTTGCTAATCCTTGAGCAAAATAGTGAAAATTAATTGAGATGAATATTGTATAAAGATCGAAATCCAAACAAAAACAATCGAACACAATTCTGAATTCTCACAAAAGTGACATGTTACTACTCAACCCCCAAGGGTTATACCCACCAAGACTATCTCAACAATCTTTCACATAGAATTAAGGCAAACATCTCAGGACTCAAATGTGTGTGTGGAGCTAGACCAGTTGTGTGTTCCTCATTACTAGCCATGATTTGCTATAGGATTTTTTTTTCAACCTTAAGATTAATCATTGCTGATTCTAACTACCTCAAAGCCCAAGGGACTAGCAGTTTTCACGCCAGCTCTGTTTTTAAAGGTTGGATACTCAACCTCCAAAGTCTTGGGTAACTGTTTCTTGCCCTTTTTACTTAGGAACTGGCCCTGTTCACCCCGCATTTCCCTTACTCCCACTTCTATTAGAAATTTCATTTTGAGGTGATAGGTGGAAGTAAATGCTTTAAGGCTATTTAGGGTTGGCCACCATAATATAGCATTGTAAGATGATGGGGCCTTGACCACCAGAAAGTCAGTGATCATGGTGGCCACACATAGCCCTTTTCCTTCCAGGGAAGGTTATGGCACCCGCTGGTTGGGTTACATCTCTGGAAAAACCCTCCAACAGGGTGGGAGAAGGTGAACTACGTCTATACCCATTCTGACAAAAGCCTCCCAAAATAGTTGGCGACCAAGAGGGTTACTACCAATAGACCCCCTTACAATCTTCTTCCCCAAAGGATATAATTATTGTATTACTACGTCGTGGGTACTTGGACGGTCTGTCCGCCATGTAAACTACTTCATACCTTGCTATGCGGTCATGTGCTCTTCTATTAGAGGTTGATGCACCACCCCTAGAAAATCCCTTGGCTTTAGTACAGATTTCTCCCAAAGGCGCATCATCACAACTAGTATTTTAATGATGGGCATTGTGGCCATCTTCTCTTGTCGACCATCGCCTTTTTGGGCTAGTGCTTATTCGAGGATTGCATTCTCATTGTACTCCTCACCTTGGATTTGGGCATTTAGTGAGCATCCGCTCAAGCTTTCCACTACCCACCAACTTGGACACCCTTTTTTTCATTGTAGTGCAATCTTCCTTCTAGTGGGTGTTTGACTGATGGTACTTGCAAAAGCGTTGCCCTTTCCTTGCCTGTCGTTGTTCCTTTCTCAAGGTCCCTTATTTATCTTGTACATTTAAGTTGTTGCAAATGAGCCTGGTTCCTTGTTCATGCCGGGGTGCTTGTCTCTCATGCCTTCTTTCTTGTTGGCCTGAGTCAATCTTCCTGTCTCCTTCTTTACTGGAATTCTTGCCTTTTGACTTCATCTCAATTTTCCTTAGCTCAATAACGGCTTGTAAGGTGTGTTCCACATTGACAAATTCATCAACTCTGTCCATAAACTCCCTCAGGGTTGAAGAAGTTTTCCTTACTCGGCCATGAATAGGCTCCTAGGCCATACACCTGCCATAAGAGTTGCCAGGGTTATATTTTCGTCTTGGTCTTCAACTGTTAGCCTCTTCTTATTAAATCGATTTAGGTATGTCTTTAAACTTTCTTCCTCTCCTTGTTTAATGGTTAGGAGATATGCAATAGATTGTCGGTGCCTTCTACTTGCCATGAACTCCATTAGGAACTGCTTGACCAATTCTTTGAAGCTATCAATTGACCTAGGTCGCAATGCTCCAAACCAGCCTCATGCCACGCCCTTCAATATTAACTGGTTATTCTCTAGGTGGTCGATTGGGATTTGTAAACCTATCATGGCATGCCATTTCCTCAAATCTATACCCTCAATAAATCTCCCAAGACATTAGTAAAAAATATAAGATCATATCAAGACATGTCATGGCTAAAATTTTATCCCAAAACAATTTATTCAATCAAAACTCTAAATCTACATGTCCTCAAGTTAAACCCCATGTAACTCAATCAAATCCTCATTCTCATGTCATAATTCAAAGCCTAACATGTCAATCTAACACCCAGCAAAAGATTTGGGTAAGATTACTTACCCAAATTGTGGCTTTGAAGGCTCTCAAGATCAACTCACTTCAAGAATCTCACACTAGTCACTTAGTTTCACCCTTCTCTCATACTAGGAGTACTTTGCTCTCATGAAAGCTAAGAGAATGCTTGAGGGAGGTGCGTGACCAAGTGAGGGGTGAAGGGAGGTATTTATAGGACTTGTGCACAATTTGCTGAAATGAAAGTATTGTGAGTGGTGGATGTGGGCGGTGGGGTGTTAAGTGAAAAATTCAGTTGTGTCTTAGCTAGGTCAGTTGAATAGTGGCCAAAGTTTCATAATTAAATCATGGTCAAGTTCTAGAAGTTGTCCATAGGTGCAGGGATTGGTTCCGAATTTTGAACACAAATACAAGGAAATACAAGTTGAAAGCCAACGGTTTTGGCTTCACCAAAGCTGTCCAGATTTTTTATCCTCTTTTGTCCCATCTTTTTGGTCTGATTTGAGAGCATAATTACCACCTTTGACTGGCTTTTTCGGGTGGGTAAAGTGGTATGAGTGGTTGTCACTTGATTGGGCTTAAGCAGAAAATGAAAGAAGGGTTTGGAAGTGCATGGTTTTGGTCAACAATGATCAACTTCACCTATCCATTTGCCAATCAGTTTTGAGGCTCATGGAAGGGGATTGGCCAAGCTTGCAATGGAGTGTTTTGAAGAACTTTCTTAGGGAGAAATGGGCAGAGGTGGTGGCATGTGGAGGTAGCCAAAATAGGTGCAGGAATTTCTTGAAAGAACAAGGTTATACAATTGGAAAAAAAACTCCATTTCCTAGCTGAATAGAGGTGATTTTGGCTTGGCTTATGGAGTTTATTTCTTTAAGGGTTGTCTAAAAGTGATGCAAAACAAGTGTAACAGACAAAAATTTCATATTTTAAAGTATGAAGGAAAAAGTTTCAAGAAAACTATGCAAGTTGTGATGCTTGAATTACTATTCATGAGTGAGTTGAATAGTGATCCTTAACTCAAGTGAGAAGCTTTACCATGGTTGAAGGAGAACCCTAGGGGCATGTGGGGTAAGCTTGGGTAGATGGAAACCAATGCTATGGTGTATGTGGGTTCCATTTGGAAGAGTGAAATGAAATACAGGGCTTGGACTTCAAGTGTTGGGCTTTTATTAGGCCATAATAACAAGCCTTTGTTGTGGGGCTAGAAGTTGACTTATCCATGGGGCTCATGTATAGATTTATTGGGCTTTTCCATGGCTTCAATAGTCCACTAGGTTGGGTTCCAACTTTGGGTCTTTCTTCAATTGGGCCAATAGCCTTGAATCTTACTAAGTTGGGCCCAATAGTCTTATGTCTTCTACTGGGCCCAATGCCTAATGTCTTGTATCTCCCAAGTTGGGCCTAAGGTCTTAACCCATCTCATCTTAGTAAACTAGGGACCTTAGTGAGTCATTCTTGGGCCTTTCCCAAATCCTTCAAATATTTTACCCAAAATACCTAGCCCATCAAGGTGGCAAATCTCCCATATACCATGTGTCATTCTTCCATTGGCCTCTTGGCACCTTTCTTCAAAATTGATAAGCACTAAAAATTCTCCAAAATAATAATACTACTAAACCAATGGTGTAAGCTCCTTTTCCAACTCCAAATTTCAAAAAAATTCTTTTTTCTCAAATATCCCAACTTCTACTTAGCTAGAGTCAAGGTCTAAGAGCTTTTTAAGTGGAGTGTTACACCACGTGTCCATGTCTACAAGTATTATGTCTTGATCATGAGTTGCTGGAGAGCGTGTGTTGGCTGGCATGTGGAAATCATGTTGGAGTTCGATGGGAAACTAAACTTATAAGTTACTTGAATTTTTAGTTTCTTATCGCATATATAGGCATGGGGAATTATTGATAAATACCAGTTACAAGCTCGGTCATCTCATTGCTCTTATCAGTTTAACATGATAGTCATCCTGAAAAGGGCGGGTTTATCCCAACTTACTAGCCTAATCATCTTATCTGGCATGCTTGGCGATTACCTTGTGGATTCGTACTGGTCTTTAAGACTCGGGCAACCAATATATTCTGGTTTTGCACTTGTATCATTTGGGCTTCCTAATTGGGCCCATCTCTTTCAGGACTATAAGGGTCCCTCCACAATGCATGTTCGAACATACATAGGATTTTAATTAGAGAAATTTGCTCAATAACTCCCTATATTTCCAAGCTACATTCGGCCTTTAGGCCCTGTGTAGTTCTTTCTAGCAATATTAACCCTTTGCATTATAATAAACTTAAAATTTGGTCACTTTGTTATGAATTTAGTCTATGTGAAATAACAACAAATAGATGAAAACTTCCATGTGGATTTTTTAAAAGAGAGTTGCTATGCATCCGCAACTGTTTGGACGCACACAGCACACACTTTTTATTTTTTATTTCTTTTAATTGTCAGACGCTTCTCTCTCATCTACGTCTCTCTCTCATCAAGCTTTTTTTCTCTCTGGCCTCTCTCTCTACTCAAGATCTCTCTGACACCTCTCTCTCATCAAGCTTTCTCTCTCTTCAAGATGGTCTCTCTTTGACCTCTCTCATCTATGTCTCTATCTCTCATCAAGTTTTTTCTCTCTCTTCGACCTCTCTCTCCTCAAGATCTCTCTGACCTCTCTCTCCCCTCAAGTTTTCTCTCTCATCAAGCTCTCTCTTTCCTCAAGATGATCTCTCTCTCATCAAATCCTCTCTCTCCATCCGTAAAACTCTCTCTCTCATCAAGCGAGATTTCATACTCTCTTCAACGTCTCACTTCTCTCTCTTCAAGTACTCTCTCTCACATCAAGCTGTCAGTTTCAATGAGAAGTAAAAAATTCAAACGGTAAAATTGATTGACACGTAAGGTGTGTAATGTGTGATTTACTACAGAGGCTGATGCCAATATTTTCTCTTTTTAAAAATATTAAATGGATTAATCTTAGAAGGATTTTGTGATTTTAAAATTTAAGCTTTATATTTTATGATTTTAGAATATAAAAAATTACAGGAAGTGGATTAACTTTTATTAAAAGACCAAATGAAACGGACCTTGATGTGGCTCAGGGAGATCTGGAGACCGCAGCCTGTCCATTGGGATTCTCTTATAAAAGATATACTAAAACTTAAAATATTCTTTTAAAAATTCAAAAGGAAAAAAATTAAGAATTAAAATGAAAAATAAAAGCAATAAATACATAAAAATCTATATTGTACTCAATAGTATAGTATAGTTATAGCTATATATTGTTATAATTATAGCAATAACATTTTTTTAATAGCATACGTTATTCATGATATGTAATGTGACTCCCCCCATGTCACTGCTTAGGATGTAACGGAGACTTGGAGATTCAGAACATGTAACACATGGTCACGTACTCCCGTTTATGATAGTTAATATGGAATGCAACTTTTTTTTTTTTTTTTTTTTGAAATGATAGGTATTTTTATTACTGTAAACAAGTCCTTACAACATATCAAAACTTACAACATGTTGAACACAAAAAGGAATTTCTTCAAACTCATACACATCCTCACTAAGAGAGAAAGCATTCTGTGCTAACACATGGGCTGCTCTGTTGCCTTCCCTTTTGGTATGGACTGCATGCCATTCTGCAAAGTCGTTCAGCAGCATCTTGGCTTCCTCAATTATAAGTCCCCCATAGCTCCAGTCCTCCTGTATTTCATTTAGTGACTTCCAACCCGTAAGGCATCACCCTCTAGGATAAACTGATTCACCCCCACTTCTTTGCAGAAAGTTATACATATCATCATAGCATAGGCTTCGCCACTGAATGCCTCCAATTTCAATTGTCTTTTGGCTTGTATGGTACCCAGCACCTGTCCATCACTATTTCTGAGGATGCCCCCAATTCCAAGTTGGCCCTTAGCATCATTTATAGTTGCATCCCAATTCATCTTATACCAACCTATTCGGGGTCTAGGCCATTTAACAGTTACCTGGTCCTTGGTCCTCTACAAAATAGCTTCGGGTTGTCTCTGAACATGGTTGAACAACTCAAGCTCCCTCTTGGCTTTGTTGATAAGTTGGTTAGGGTTCATGAAGCCTTTGCCAAATATAAATTCATTTCTTCTAGTCCAGATTAGCCTAGCAATCATGGCCACTTCCCCGAGGCTACTTTCCTACAAATGCTTACACAATAGTTCCCATACCTCTTTGAAGGATGAACAAAGGGTGCTCATCTTTTGGACTTGTCGGCTACCTTGGCTCCATATATCTTTGGCAGCCCTACAACTCCATAGAACATGTTCTGATATTTCAGGTTCAATAAGACAGACAGGACAATTGCTGTTTTCAACTACCTTCCTTTTCACCAGGTTCACCATTGTTGGCAAGGCTTCATTACATGCTCTCCACAGGAAGCTTCTAACTGCATTAGGCACTGAAAGCTTCCATATACCTTTCCAAAAGCCATCTTCCAGTTTGTCATTGGATGTTTCTCCTATGGATCTTGCTGTCATAGCCCTATGTAGAAAGTATGCACTTCTTATAGAGAAAAGACTATTTTTTGTGTGATGCCAAACAAGTTGATCCTCTCTACCCCCTATGCTAACTGGAATTGATTTAATTATGTCAACTTCCTGGGCTGAAAAAAGTCTAACCAGAATTGGTTCATTACAGATTCTCAAATCCTTATCAATGAGATCAGACACCATCACTTCTGTTGCATTTTCCCTTTTATTGGATTGGATTTTGAATGTTTGTGGCTTAGGAATCCACTTGTCCTCCCAAATTTTAACTTGCCTACCATTTCCAATTCTCCAAACTAGGCCTTCTTTCAATAACTCAAGTCCACTTATAATACTCCTCCAGACATAGGATGGCCTATATCCCAGTTTAGCTCCTAAGAAGTCCCCATTTGGGAAATATTTTTGTTTTAGTATTTCAATAGGGAGGGATTATGGTGATTGAAGTATCCACCACCCTTGTTTGGCCAGCATGGCTATATTAAAGCTTTTGAAGTCTCTTAAACCCAAGCCCCCTTTAGTCTTACCTCGGTTTAGCTTATCCCATTTCAACCATTGCATTTTTTAGTGATCCTCATTAAAGCCCCACCAGAATTTCTTCATGAGCCTATTGAGTTTGTTTGAAATGGACATAGGGAGGAGGAATATGCCCATTGAGTAGGTTGGAATGGCTTGGAGCACAGCCTTAAGGAGGACTTCTTTGCCTGCAGCTAAAAGCCATTTGGTCTTCCAGTTTGTGATCTTGGACCATATTCTGTCTAGTAAGGAGTGGAAAGCAGCAGCTTTTGATCTCCCAAGTAGGGTTGGTAGGCCCAAATACTTTTCAAAAGAGCCTGAGGACTTGATCCCTGAAATTTGCAGAATGTTTCTTTGGATGTCCTTGGGTGTATTCCTGCTAAAAAAGATTGAGGTTTTATCTTTGTTGAGCATCTATCCTGAGGCAATTTCATAAGTTTCCAGAATATGAAGCACTCTACACCATTCTAGTGAGTTTGCCTTGCAGAATAGAAGACTATCATATGCAAAGAATAGATGATTCACCCGGATTTGACAATCTCCAATGGGAATGCTAGATAAAATACCCTTGATTTCAGCTTGGTTCAACAGTTAGAGAGAGCTTCAGCACACAGAATAAATAGATAAGGGGACAGGGGGTCCCCTTGTCTGATTCCTCTTATGGGAGTGAAGGAGGGGCCTGCCTCTCTATTAATTAAAATAGAGTAGGTGACTGAGGTTATACAGTTCATGATGAGAGAGATCCATTGAGATGCAAAACCCATCTTTTCCATCACTGCCTTTAGAAAGCTCCACTCCTCTCTATCATAAGCTTTACTCATGTTAAGCTTGAGGGCCACGAATCCAGCTTTGCCTTTGATCTTAGAATTCATTATGTGGAGGGTCTCGTATGCTGCAACTACATTGTCAGTTATGAGTCTTCCTGGAAAAAAAGCACTTTGGTTCAAAGAGATGATGTTAGGCAGAATTAATTTCAACCGATTGGCCAGAACTTTAGCTATAATTTTATAGCTAACATTACACAAACTGATTGGCCTAAACTCAGAAACTGTTTTGGGGTCCTTAACTTTTGGAATCAATTTGATGAAAGTATCATTAACCCCTTTTAATGAGCCTCCTGGTTCAGGATTTTAAGAGCAAAATTACTAGTCTCCTTCCCAATGCTTTCTCAGTGATTTTGATAAAAATGGGTTGGGAAGCCATCAGGGCCTAGAGATCCAAAGGGGTTCATTTGTGAGACAGCATCATGGACCTCCTTCTCAGTAAACTTGAGCAGGAGTTTGTTGTTCATTGCATTGGTGACCTTTTGGTCCATACCTTGGAGACATGTAGTGAATTCAGAGGGATTAGAGGTGGAGAATAACTGTGTATAGAAGTTAGAGAAGATATCAGCTATTTGGTCTGGTTTGTTTTGGATTTCTCCCTACTGGTCCAAAATTTGACTGATTGTATTTGTTTTCCTTTTTTGGTTGGCATGCAGGTGGTAGAACTGTGTGTTTCTGTCCCCATTCTTCAACCAATGTTGTTTGGCCCGCTGCCTCCATTTTAACTCTTTTTCTTCTAGTTGATGTTCTACTTCCCTTTGTAGCAGTTTGAGTTCATAAACCTGGTCACCATCTCCTTCTTCTTGTATGGTTGCAATTCTATTCATTTTCTGTTTGATGGTTGAAGTTGCCTCTCCCTTCCTACTTGAGTTCCATTGTTTTAGAGCCGGTGCACAGTTAGCCAGCTTGTATCTTAATAATGAGCTTGCATCTTCCCCCATTGCTTCTTTGGACTAGGCCTTTTTACTGACCTCAGGGCACTCTTTTGAAAGGGTCCAAAATGCTTCATATCGAAAATTGGCCTGCATGTGTCTCCTTACTGGTAATGGTCCTTCCCATTGTAGATTAAGTGGAGCATGATCAGACTTCATTGCTGTTAAAACCTGGCATATGCCATTTGGGAACCTTGTTTTCCTCTCTGAATTGGCCAGAGCTCTATCCAGCTTTTCCTTGATAAACCCCCTGCCACTTCTGTTATTGGACCATGTATACCTATTGCCTTTGGTGGAAATTGAATCTAGTGAGCAAAATTCAATAGCCTCACGAAAGTCCTCCATCTGTTTGTAGGGTCTAGGTACTTCCCCTACTTTTTCCTTTTGGCATAATATTTCATTGAAATCACCAATGCAAAGCCATGGAGTTCCATGAGAAGGCTTTAGTACTCTAAGTAGGTTCCAACTAAGTTTCCTTTGGGATGTAACAGGATGGCCATAAAAGCCAGTGAGCATCCAAGGGGCATTGTGTCTTTTATCAGTTATCATCACGCTAATGTGCTATCTGGTGAAGTTTATTAATTGAACCTCAAGGTTGTTTTTCCACATCATGGCTAGCCCGCCACTACTTCCCATACTATCAACCACTAAACAGCAATCAAACTTAATTAAATGTTTAATAGCTTCAACTCTGGTCTTAGAACACTTGGTTTCTATCAAAAAAACCAAGCTTGGGAACTTATCCTTAATCATCATATTAAGGATTCTAACTGTTCGAGGGTTCCCAAGCCCGTGACAGTTCTAGCTTAGTAGATTCATGAGAGTGGGCAGGGCTGAAATTCAACCTCTGCCATGTCAATGGAGTTTTCATCTTCTAAAACCAGTGAGAGTTTACCTTTTTTCCTTGTCAATGGCCTGTTCACTGCCTTCCTCTTCCCTTTCTTGCCAGCTACTGGTTCATATCCACCATTGTTCTATCCCTCTGCATTTTCCTAGGTTAACTGGTTAGGTGCTACAGGTGAAGAAGGTTGTCGTGCTCTCCTTTTCCAGGTTCTACTTTGGATAGCCAGTGGTATGTTCATGTTTCACCTGCTATAGCACGTGTGTTTTTTCACTAGCCTTCTTTGTTGACTTTCCTCCCAAGTCCTTGAGTGTCCCTACCTTAAGAGTAGGGGACCAATTTTCCTTTTGTTTTTCAGTTGGATTTGACTTCCCACTTAGCTGTGTTGGTCTTGAGTAGTTGCATGTACCTTTTAGCATAGTTCCCTCTGTCTTGTCCTTTGATATAGCCTCAGAATAGGTCATGGCCAACCCTGCTGGATTACCTGTGAGTCCCTCCACACCTCAAGATGGTAGCCTATCAAACTGAAATCCCTGGGAGTCCACCACCACTTTAGGAGTGGTTGATACCTGCTCGGCTTGTTCCCTTGGTTTTGCCACGTCATCATCTTCTTCCTTGTGGCTTGAGGAGTGTGTCTACTAGTGTGTTGGCCTACCTTTGTTGTTCTTCCATTCTTTGCTGGATCCTTTTGGAATGATGCCCGTAGCCATGCACCATATTGAGTTCCAGTATTACTATGAAGGGGCCTCTTTACAGTAGGCTCCTTACATCCATTTGGTCTGTGCTTTATGATACCACAATTAAAAAAAAATGAAGGGAGACATTCATATTGGAGTGAAACCCATACTTGCCTGCTATTGATGGAGCATAGCACCCCTCTCATGATAGGTTGTGTGATGTTAATAGAAATTCGAACCCTGAGGTAGGGTCCCCAACCAAGTCCTTCATCATCAACATCTACCTCCATCACGTCCCCCACTTTGGAGCCTATCTGTTGACCAAACTCTCAAGTCATCCCTCCAATGAGAAGGTTATGTAGTTGCACCCAGATAACTTCCTTGTCAAACTGTATCCCCTTTGTTGTTACCATTCCATCGTAGTCCTTGATGCAAACCAGACAAAGGTCAATGGTCCAAGGCCTACCTTTCTTGACCTTCTCCAAGTCCTGATCCTCATGGAATTCAAGCAGGAACAGGTTGTCTCCCATTACTCTGAAATGTATCTCCCCTTTTGGCCTCCATAACTTCAACATGGATGCTTTGAATGCTTATTGGTTTACCATTTTTTCCATTACTAGTAGCCCCAGTAAGCACCTCTTACCCCTTTGGGAAGCCACACCATCCATGCTACATTCCACTTGAACCTCTTGCTTTTCAACTTCCATCAACCTGAGTTTGTTCCATTGCTCGAGAATGGCCTTAGTCTTCTCACCCTCCTCCTCTTCCTTCCTTTTCCTCTATTTCTACTAAGACAGCACCTTACAAACAACCTTGCCTGTAGCAAGACAGCACCTTCTCAGCAAAAGCTAGAAGGACCTCGGGTTATATGGAATGCAACTTAGTATACAATAATCATATCAGAATAAGGATGACTAAAAAATATTTTATGCCAGAATGAACTAAACATCCAGAATGATTAATTAACCATAAATAGATATTGCCTCACTTAAGAGATCCACATAGGTTTAGACCTAAAGTGGGAGATAGAATCTCCTTAATACATATACAACATAGTCAAATCAATCTCTCATTTGCTCTATGGTGTATAGAGTCATTGCTATAAACACTTTAAGGATCGAATCTAGCCTTTTCTCATGATCGAGCTCATCCTCAACCATTTAAAGCCATCGGTTGATCCTGCTTGTCGTATGTCGGTCCTAACACTACTTCTACCATTTCGAGAGAAATGGTAGTAGGACTACTACAGTGATATTCCTTGAAGTCTGAGTAAGTTAAACAACCCAACTTGCACCAAGATAAAGTATACATGATTTGTGATAAACATGAGATGCATGCTAGATATGTTGAAAAATTTGTATTTCTCTCCCATCTAGATTCCTCATAATTTTCTAGAAAAGCTTTGATGCTCATTTTCTTACATAGAATATTTTACACTTCATCTTTTAAAAAACATAAGATTTCATTGTTATCAAAGCCATCATTAATATAACATAACATATGATATCGTCACAGCCTATATGCACTGTAAGTACCTATCGGTGACTATAGTATAATTTACATTGAAACTACATTGTTTGCAGGCTCGTTACCCAATGTATTGGTATCATAAGATTTCATCATAACATATCATCATCATAACATAACATCATAACATACGCACCCACTAGCATTAGGTGGTATAAAATGCTTCACTCCGGCATTCTTTTAAAATAATTCATTCGAAACCTGTTGATGGTTCTTTGTCAACCTTGGGTTTCCACTCCAGTTTTACTCACTCCAGAGCAGACAAAGGAGTTCCACTAAGATAATTCGTCCTCTTAGCCTTTTGGGTATTGACAAAATTTATTTTTATGCAATGTTTGAAAAATGTATTTCATGACATGTGTATATATAGTAAGCTTCATAAAAAATGATAGCTATAAATGCAATATGCTAAAATGGTAAGAATTTCATATTTCATAAATGCTCAATGATGTATCATATGATGTTTCATGCTTAAGATGACATTTATAATATGAATGTGGCACTTATATAAGAATTATAAATAAATTATCTAAGAGTATGTTAGAAGTTAACTTAGAAATTGGTACAGCTGTAATAAGAGAAGTTAGAAATTGTAAAACTAAGGAAAATGTTCATAATCACAAGGGTTCAAACAATAATATTTACAAAATTGCCCCTACATTCCTGAAATTGCTACAAGGTCCTAAACTTTCACTATTTGCATTATGGCCCCAAATTTCACCAAACTTCACAAAACCTATATTTTCCATGTTCTAAATTCCTATATGACCTTATAATTTAAATAATCAAACAACTGGTATGAAATTTCTGCCCAACCTATGGCATGCTTTTGGTAACCATTTTAGTGATTTCAAGCCTATAGCTTCTATATATGCATGTGTGATAAAATTCCATCAAGTATAAATCCCATAAATATGATCTTGAAACATGTTTTTAACTTAGATTCATGCCACACGAGTTTATCCCAACATTTATGCATGGAATAACACCAAATCATCATAAAACCTTCAAACTTAGTGCATGCATGATGTTTCTAGTTTCTCTTTGTCAATACAAGTTTTAAAACCTAAATGAATCATGCATTCTTACTCTCATATTGATAATGAAGCATTTTTATATGTTTATCTCTCATTCTTAGGAAACTTAGCCAAGATTTCACAAAAGAAATTTCAACCAAGTGGAAACCGAAACATGCTTGATGATCAACACAAGATATTGATTTTAAAACTTATCATGACATGCTATTTTCCTCAAATTTAATCTTTTAATAAATCTTCCAAGACATTAGTAAAACATGTATGACCATATCAAGGCATGCCATGGCTAAAATTTCATCCCAAAACAATTTATTCAAGCAAGACTTCAAATCTGAACCGAAATCATCACTTTGAGTAAAACCTCGTGTAACTCAATCAAATCCTCATTCTCATGCCATAATTCAAAGCATAACATGTCAATATAAAATCCAACAAAAGATAAGGTGAGGTTACTTATAGAAATTGTGACCCTTGAGCTCTCAAAAATCAACTTACTTCAAGAACCTCACTCCAACTACTCGGCTCTAACCTTTTCGCACACTTTGAGTATTTTTCTGTCAAGAATATTGGAGGAAGGCTATAGGAAGTTATGTGAAGAAGTTGGGGGGGGGGGGGGTGAAGGGAGTTATTTATAAGACTCAATAGAGGGGCGAGAGGCAAGGTGGGGCACGGTTTGGCTAAAGGGTGAGGGTTGTGAGTGGTGGATGTGGGCGGTGGAGTGTTGAGTGCAAAAATTCAATTCTGTCATCACTTTGGTCAATTGAATAGTGGCCTAATGCTTAATGATTATACCATGGTCAAGTGCTAGAAGGTGTCCATAGCTGTAGGGGATTGCGTTGGTCCCGAATTTTAAAACAAAAACCCACAAGGAAGCAAGCCGTGGCCCACGGTTTCGGTTCCTCCAAAACTGTCCAGTTTTTATTCCTTTTTTGTCCCTTCTTCTTGATCTGATTTTTGGGTATGATAACCTCTATTTGGTAGCTTTTCAGGTGAGGAGAAGAGGGGTGAAAGAAGATGGATTGGTGATGGTTTCAGCCGAGTCACCTAAGCATACCTCTCCTTTTGCCAATAAGTTTAGTCACCTAATCTTCAAGGGTTGTCTAAGAGTGATGCAAAACAAATATAATAGAAAAAAATTTAAGATTTAAAAGTATGAAGAAAAGAGTTTCAAGAAAACTATACAAGTCATGATGCTTGAGTTACTATTCATGGGAGTAATGAATATTGATCCTTAACTCAAGTTAGAACCTTTACCATGGTTGAAAGATAGGGAAGTGTGGGTTGACTTTGGGTACAGTGGAAACTAATGGTACAGTGCATGTGGATACCATTTGGAAGAGTGAAATGAAAAACAAGGCTTGGGCTTCAAGTGTTGGGCTTTTATTGGGCCGTATGCTCAATCCTTTGTTGTTGGCCTAGATGTGGACTTATCCATGGGAGTTATGTCCTGATTTATTCTGCCTTTCCTTGGCCTCAATATTCCACTAGGTTGGGTCCTAACTTTGGATATTTTCTAAATTGGGCCCAATAGTCTTATGTCCTCTAAGTTGGGCCTAATGTCTTGTGTCTATCAAGTTGGGCTTAAAGTCTTTGTGTTTATCCTCCTCCCATCTCCGCTTAGTAACTAGGGCCCTCAGTAAACCATTCTTTGGGCCTTCTCCAAATCCATCAAATATTTAACCCAAATTACTTAGCCCATTAAGGTGGCAAATCTCCAATATGCCACTTGTCATTCTAACATTGCGCTCTTGGTACCTTTCCTCAAATTAAAAAAGTAGTAAAATTTCTCCAAAATAATACTATTAAACCAATCAAGCCATAAAAATTTCCTTTTGCTTAAGTATCCCAGTTACTACTTAGCTATGGTTATGGCTACTAGGGTCAAGGTCTAAAGTGTTTTTAAGTGGGGTGTTGCATGTAATGACTTGATCTAAAATTTATTTGGAATGAAAGATGGATAAATTATTGGGCCTAAAATAGGTTTAATGGACCTTATTAGATAAGCTCGCAAGTTCATCTTATTGAATCTAGTTAGGCCATAGGCCCAAAATTTTATTTTTGAAATCACAAAGGTTTAGTTGATGGTTTTGGAGTATATGAATGGACCAAAATTCGTAGAAGCCCAAATTATATTAGTTAGGTAGTTGTTGGAAAGACCCCAGACCTATAGATTAATATGGTAGATTATAAGAGTGTTATTGGGCTTACTATTGGACAAAAATCTATTTAATATTTATGCACCAAGTGGACCCTAAATAATTAGAAATTGACTCAAGAAATTCTTCTAAAGGCCTAGATATATTATTGGATGATGGATTTATTTTGGAAACCAGAATTAGGCCATGGTTTGTTTATGAAAATCCAGCACATGATTTGCGTTCAATTTCAAATAGATTAGGGTTAGAACTCTAGTCTCATTTTCATTAAAATTTCTTAAACTGATTGCTGCTATATATATATTCAGCGCTGTGCATTGTGGGTGGATCTTATTCTTCTTCAAACCCTAGTTTAGTCTCTGGTTACCATCGGCACGCCACAACCACATGCAATCTTCTACCCTCCATGCACATACGTTCACTGCATGCATAAATATCCCTCCCACGGATGTGAAACACAAAAACACATAGCCTAACATGTTAAACCTCTCTCTCCACCTTAGGCAATCCTTCTCCACCAGAAGCCATCGCAAGTTCCTCACTTTTTTTACACCACCAAGCTCTCCTTTGTTGGCTTCTCACCCTCCCTGTGACCACCTCAAACTGCCCCTCAATTTTCTTTTACTTTGGTTGCAGGGCATACCCACCCGCCACCATGTTCCAGTGTGGATACCCCATGATGACCTTAGCCCTTGTGGTATCTCCTTTTGAATTGTGACGCCATACGTTCAATCTTGCTTGCAACACACAAGAAGCCAAATGGCCCTGTTTTAGCCCAACAAAAATAGAGCACGACTCTTCTACCCCCAAGCATGGTACAGCAACCCCACAAGCCTCTCAACCACCCAACTCGTCAAAAAACACCGCCCAAACCTCCACCCTACAGTTGCCACAGTTTAAGTACTGCCGTTGGAACACCATAAGCCGCTGCACTACACAAGTGACGTGTCTCAAAGAAGATTACAAAAATACTCCTTTCCAAGTTAGTGTTGATCATAGAATAATTTAGTATTTATGATTTATTATTTTCTATAATAAATCATGGGAATTAAATGGTTGGGGGTGGAGAATATTTTAGTGTTTAATCAATTAATAGGAGAAATTTCGTGAAAATTAAAGTATTTGGAGAGTGATGATGTTTTTGGGTTATGATTATAGGCTAAATGAAGTCTAAGTTATTTAAGTATTTTGGGCTTTAGTTAGAAAACACGTACTTAATTAAATAGTTACGTATTATTGAATATTTACACAAGTTACGTGACTATTTTATAGGAGACGATTGATATTCCCTTGGCAGTGTTGTGAGAAAATTTATAGTAGCTAAAAAGTTTAGGTAAGTAGGGCTTCTAAGATAGACTTTGCATTAAAGAAACAAACTGAGATTGATTTAGGAAAGATGTACATGTTCTGTTATGAAAAGAAATTTTTGAAACAATCTCAATTATTTGATCTGCTTTACTCATGAAATCTATATAAAGGACAAAATTATTTTTGTCATGATTGGTATAGGCATGAACAAATTTTAGCATTTTGTTTTTGAACTATGCAAAAAGAGAGAATATGAAATTTGAAAATTTGTTCATAATTCTGTGAAGATGCTTTGAATCTGTTTTTGATTATGTGAAGAAAATATGAATTGGTTCACCACTCTATTTTGATTTGATGTGGCATTTAAAAAATCTTGGGCATGACATTATATGGCGCCCTCGACCCCCACGTGATTAAGTAGGAGTTGCAGCACTGGGGTGATGGCTACTCGGGTCACAGACCCCAACGCAGAATGTAAGTGTGTGTAAACATGCAATATATGTGCAATGACAAAACATAAAGGCAATCGAATAATCCTCACAAAGTTAGTACGGTTATCCAACTAAAAAGTAAATTAAAGGCAAATCTCTTAAATCATAACTACGAATACTCAAACCTGTCCTCTACATTGAAATCTATAATTCCATGAAACAGAACTGCAAGTGGAAACGCTAAATGAGATTTTGCAATCTCAGCAATAGAATACAATCCACAACCAAGCATTTCAAACAAAAGACATACAACAACACAGACAACAATAGTGCAAAAAGACCAAAATACCATTTCTTTATAATTTTACACGAAAACGACCTCGGTTAAAATCCCTCACACTAAAAATCACATTTCCATTTAAATAGTAGCCTTTTGATTAAGGTATGTGCCATGATCTCCCTTGTGGACCATCCGCACACTATGATTCCCTTCGTCACACCACAAATAACGACCTTGCGTGTGACTTCATAACGAGTGATGCCCATCTCTAACCTGGCACATACATGACTAGGCATCCTCTAGCCCCTACCAATAAAGGGGCCATGAAGTTGGCACAGGAGGGTTACCGTTTCATCCAAACCCATTGTTGCCTGACAATAACCCATGGGACGTCACTCAGTTTTATACACTCCCAAGTTAGTAGAGGAGCTCCACCAAAATAATACCACATCTTGACTTGGGATCATGATACACACGCACCCATGAAATAATTTCTTAACACTTTTACTCCAAAACATAGTTTTCCCTAATTTCACAGCAAAATCAGATAGTAGAGCATTTATCAATAACATGTACAGAGCAAACATAGAGCAAAGCATAGTTCATATGATAAAGATAAGTAGTGACAATTAAAACATAGATGCATGCATAGACAGGTATTGGATGGCATGGCAGTTTACAAAAAACACATTGTTCACAACCAAAAATACCATAATCACAAACCCAACTGAAACACAGTTTCCCGACTATGTGTGGTTCCCAACGCTTCATCTGGACCTCGACCCATAAATCCATCACCAACTACAATAAGATTTCCCAACACTTCAAAGGGCCCTCAGCCCACAAATCCATCACCAACCAGACTGCATAAAAGATGTTATCACGACGTTAGAAATCCGAGGTTGTTCCAAAATTATACTTACTATGCCAAAAGGAATATCTGGATGATTAAGGGCATGCCAACAAAGAGATCCTACAAGAGCGCAGCATGAGCATCGCTGAAAATAAATTCTTCAAATTATTAAAATGGCGACTAAAATATAAGCTAAAAATATTAAGGGGTCACACAACTTACAAAGGTGGTAGCGACATCGGTGGTTCGCTTGGTCAAGTGCAGATTTGGAGGGAAAAATGGGGGATCTATGACTGAGAGGGGTAAACGGTGATGGAACAGAGGATGAAGAAGGGACTTCCACAGTAGGGCACGGTGGGGTAGTGGTTGAAAGGGCTCCTAGCTTATGGGTTAAGCTGATCTGAGGTAAGGGGAGGTTGGGAATGGGATGGGGATGGCTAGGGGACAGTTGCGTGACCACTGGGATGAGGCTGAGAGTGGCGGCTCGTGGTGATGTAAGGTGGCAGTGGGTGGAAAAATTTCTAAAGTCAAGGGAAGGGGGTTTTTGAAGTGATTCTTATTTAAAGGTGATTGGGGGACCCAACTATAGCTGCGATTGGGGAACATAGGCGGTTGGAGGAGGACCAGGTCAAACACATGTGGCCAACAACGGCTAGCCCACTATGGCGACAAGTAGAGCAATGGAAAAGAAAAATAAAATAAAATCAAGGGGAACCCAAACTCACGGGGGAGGCAACAATGGGCAGCGGATTGGGGAGAAAAAGAGGTGGCGGTAGATGGTGGTTGATGAAGTGAACCATGACGACACATGGAGGTGGCCTAAAGGTGGTGGACAGTGGCAATGTAGTTGCCATGCCAAAGGCTTCATGGAGTTTCAAACGTGGTTGGGCATGGGTTGGGCGAGCTTGACGGGTGGGGAAGGAGAGGGTCTACCCGGTTGTGAAGTGGTGGAGGCCCGCTGGTGGAGGACAATAGTGGTGCAGACCAAGAGCTGCGGTAATGAGAAGCAAGAGAGAAAAAAAAAAGGATGAGCTTGTGCAATGCGTCATGACCATTTGGTAAGAGGGGAGGGCTGCACCAGATTCCTTTGCGGGCTTAGCAGCACATGGGTTGGGCTCAAAAAACTAGTCCTTGCACCAAAATTAAATGACCCACATCAACAACACAAGAGCCCACTAATAAATACTCAACTGAAATTTGGGGCCTCACACATTCTGATTTTGTATCTGATTATGTTTCCAGTTTTGATACAATGATTCTAATTTTGTTATTGTGTTGATACCAACATCTCTATTTTTGCTTTGAGTTATGGCCCTGCCAAGAGATACAAGTGGCCTTTGGCCTCGCCGTAGGACACACTATTGGCCTCTAGCGCCACCATGGGACATAATAGTGGCCTTTGGCCCCACAAAAGGATATAATAGTGGTCTTCGACTCTGCCAAGAGACATAATAATGGCCTCCAATCCTACCACAAGACAATAATAGTGGCTACTAGCCCCGTCATAGGATATATTAGTGGTCTCTGTTCTGAGTGCATCACCTTGGTGACGAACAATAATAGGTTCTACTTGGTTAACTGCATACATGCACAACCCTACCACGAGAGTTAAATGTAGCCTCTGTTCTAATATGATATGATTTGATGACGTTACTCAGTTATGCTATACCAAAGGACTTTTGAATATGAATGTTTCAAAATGTCACTCTGATATTTTGATAATATGTTTTGGTTCTACATTCTAAAGCTAAAAATATTTTGTTATGCAATTTGAACCCTATAAATGCTTATGTTTACATACTAGTATATGTTCTCTGCTTACACTATTGTTGATAACTCCTCCCTTATCTTCACAATATTTTTAGATGTTTTGGATGTTTCAGATGAGGATCAAGAATAGGGAGCATGGGTAAGGCTATGTGAGTATAGTGGATTAAGTGCAAAGTGGGTACTTTTATTATTGGAGAATTGTATTGAGTAAATTCTTCGTGCTCTGATGACTTGGTATTTTGGGATATTGACATTTATTTTGAGACTTTGTTGTGTCTTAGATGAATTACATTGAGGTAGTTGATTTGAAAATAAATTTTTTTTTTTTATGTCATTGAGAATTAGAAGACTAAAAATATACTGTTGGAATGTAAGTTTAAGTGGTAGGAAGTAACTTGTTGGCCCATATGGGTACGGGGCATTATAGTTGGTATCAAAGCCAGGTTTGAGATTCTGTAGATTTTATGGATTGAGTTTTGGAAGTCCGAGGTTGAGAGATCCTACATATGTTAAAAATGATTTTGATGAGATCTAAGATTTTATAATTCTCCAGGCTCCAAGATATGATTTTGACGATATTTAAGGTTGTAGCATCTATGACTCACTCAAAAATGAGTAGCACAAAAGCTATCTCAAGTACAGGACGATGTCGTGTAATAATTAGGAATAAAATTCATATATTGTCTCCTCAGAAAAAGTTGTTTAAAATCAAACTTGTGTAAAAGGTAAAAATATTCACAAAGAGGAAATTAAAGTGGTGATATGTGCAATGAGTGAAAGAGTGTAACGGAAATAAAAATGGCACAAGTCATGGAATAGATTCATATTTTTTGATTTTTGAGTATCAAAATGAAATGTAAGAGACTAATAAATTGAAATTAGCAATCAAGAAACTAACTATGCCAAACAATCTTAATGAATCATAAAATCAATTAATCAAATCAAAATTATTTAAGTCCTAATTAACCTTTAATCAATATAAAATGCAATGGAACTAAGAGATTAATAAAACTAAGCCAAGAATTAAGGTAGATTAGAAAATCATTGACAAAATACGAGCTGAAATTTGAAAAACTCCAAAATTAAGATTCTGGGGTTCATCTTTGTGTTCAAATAATAAATTCTCAAAATCAATTCATAACAATTGTAATGCCTATCTAATGAAAGTTTAAAGAAGCAAGCAAAATAACTAGCATCAAGTAAAATAACTAAAAAATAAAATGTCCAAACTTCTAAGCCAAAAATCTCAAAAATACACCTTATACTTCAAATTGAAATTAAATAAAAAGTAGGAAATGGAAAGAGCAGGCTAGATGAATAAAGATGAAGGCGGTAAGTAATGGAGGATGTTAGGCAGCGGCAGTTGGACCCCATGGAGTTCTTCAAGTGGCACTGTTGCGTGTTTCTTCTGAAAAAATACTTTCTGCATTCTATCTTCATGTTTTCATAGCAGAATCCCCTTTATGTCCAAAAACATCAAAACCTTCCGTCCAAACTGGAAACTCTAAAGGGAAGTTGGCCTGTGTTGCATAAAACTCTCTTGCATTTTATTTTCAAAATGCCGAAATGTGTGTTGCGTCTATGACTTTCTCCAAACCAAAAGTCTAACATCATGGGTCCCGTATAAAGTAAGCTTACCTCATACCAAACCGAAAAGCATCCTTAGTTTTGAGAATAATGTCATGTGCAGGTATGCCTTTTTGCCTTTTGACTTTTCTCATTTCTAATCTTTGTATTCCTTGGACCTAAAAAAAATGGAAATAAGAAAAAAATGAAAAGGAAGAATAGAATATCAAAATTGTATTGTGCATGTAAAAAATATTGCCCAACTAAATCACAAGTTATAAAATTAAGTATAAATCATAGTATTAACCAATTTAAATTATAACTCAGATTTATGCCTCTTAATTATTTTTTCATCTTAAATCAATAATAATGTAATGACATAATTAAAATATATTGGTTCTAAATATATTAAAATATGCAACAATTCAGCTCAATCATACACCCCAATCCCTTGGCACTTTAACTGATCTGTCAGCCAACTGTAGCATGATGAAGGTCTTTCTCAGCTCACCCAATCCCAACTGCTCATACGTTGAGAATGGAAGCAAGTTCATACTACTCCCCAAATCAAGTAGAGCTCTGCCAATGTGTGACTCACCAATCATAATGGAAATGTGGGGAGAACCCAGATCTTCAAACTTTTGAGGAGTCTCACTAAATATCAATGCATTGACTTACTCCATTAGAAAGCTTTCTTCTTCACATTCAACTTCCTCTTCACTTTGCACAAGTCCTTCAAAAATTTTGCATACGAAGACACTTGTTCTATGGCATTCAATAGTGGAATATTAATCTTTACTTGCTTGAAGATCTCCTGAATCTCAGTGTGGTATTTGTTCGTTTGGCCAGCTGCCAATCTCTAAGGATAGAGAACCACATGTTGGTACCCCCTACTAGTTTCAACCTCTACACTCATAGGCTTCTTTGACTCTAGTCTCACTTCCTTTGGTTCTTTCTCAACTTCATCAATCTCTATTACATCTTTAGGTTTAGAAGTAACTACTTTTCTGTCTACGGTCATCTCAGGTTGGGGAACTTCCTTTCCACTTCTCAAAGTAATAATGGCCTTTGCTATCTCAATAACCTCCCTTGAGATATTATGCACTTGCTATTATTGTTGCTCGTATACTTGAGGATTAGGCTAAGGTTATGCTGGAAATTTCCCATTTTCTAGAGTGCTCAATGTCATGCTCATCTTATTAATGATGCCTCGCAACTAATTTATAGCCTGAGTGTTTTGATTGTTTGTCGTAGCCTAAATCTGCATGAATTGCTTAAGTGTATTGGGCATCTATGTCATACTGTCATCTAGAGACTTCTTTGCAGATGATTGAGGCTAAGAACTTTGTATAGCTACATGTGGCTAAAATACAGGAGATGCTAGAAAAGGATAACTCTGATATGGTTGGTATTGGTACTGAGGAGCACCCTAATTAAATGGCTGCTATGAAGATAGTGAAGACCAACCAATCTGATCATTTCTCCATGAGAAATTTGAGTGATTCCTCTACCCTGGATTATGTGTTGGAAAAAGGCTGATTATGTGCTCTGTTAACCCAATTGGCTAATTGCATATGCTTAGACCTACTCTTTTGAAATACTTGCATAATAAGGCAGTCCTGGATCTTATGGTTCGAATCAACGCATATAGAGCATGCCTCTATTGCTTTCATAGCTTTCGTTTTTTCCATTTCCATGACCTCCAATCTTCTAGTTAAAGCAGCTATTCGGGCTTGAATATCAGTATCATCCTTAAGCTCATATCTACGCCCACCAGAAATAGCCTTTAGTGGCTGTGTTGTTAACAGAACTTGATCAGTCTGAATGTTCCATTGTCGTGCTCTCTCGACAAGATAGTCCAAAAATGATAGTGCTCACTCGATCAGTCTAAACAAACTGCTTGCATTCTGGAGTGAGATGATTGAGCTGAATTATTACATTTTTAATGCTTTTTGAACCAATATATATTAATTCTTTCATTACTTTATCATTAGTTTTATATGGAAAAATGAATAAATCAAAGTTGTGATTTTAATTGATTAAAAGCATGAATTTCTGCTCTAATTTTACCAACTGTTGATTAATATGGATTATGGTACAATTCGCTCAAGTGGCGTCTTCTGGCCGCTTGAGAGAAGTCAGGCAGATTCAAACGCTCGACTTCCGCTCGACAGTGGGCTCGAGCGAGTTGCGGGAAAAGAGATCACTCGAGCGGAGGCATTTGGCCGCTTGAGTGAATTCAGGCAGAGTCGAGCGCTCGATGTTCGCTTGACAGGCCGCTCAAGCGAACTTAGGCAGAGTCGAACGCTCAATGTTCGCTCGACACTCCGCTCGAGCGAATATCGTATTTTACAGATCAGGGTTTATTCTGCCGTCAGAGTATATAAATGACTTTTTTACATCTTATGGCCGACTCTTGGTTGGGGTGAACTCGGTTTTGGGTAGAGAAACACTTAGAATTCATTTTTTTCCATTGATTTTCATTCAGATTTGAAGAGGAGGATTCATACAATCAATCATTCATGCAGCTACACAATTTCCACTGGATCGTTCGCTCACACTGCATCAGATTGAAGAACTCCTTGAGGGGTCCAATTGCCACTGCAACTCAGCTTCCTCCACCGCTTCGAATCTTCATCTCCATTCAATTGGCTTGATCTTTTCAATTCCCTACTTGCTATTTCATTTCAGTTTTGAGTTTCTGAATTATTTTGGAGAATTTTGATTTAGACGTTTGAGTAATTTATTTGTTATTCATTTAATTCATGTTATTTATTTTCATCGTTCCGTTAAGCTTTCATTTTAATAGTGATTACAATTACGGTGGTTTAATTTGATAATTTGTGATTTGAATATAATGATGAACCCTAGAACATTGATTTTGAGGCTTTTCAATTTTCAGTACATGTCTTGTCAATTACTTCCTAATTTAGTTTAATTCTTAATTTAGTTTTATTAATTTCTGAGTTTAATTTATTAGTCCTTTACATTCTGATCCGACAATCAAAATCTAAAAACATGAATCTAGTCCATGACTAGTACCCTTTTCCATCCATTGCACATATCATCATTTTATTTTCTCTTTGTGAAGTTTTTCACCATTTTCAACGAGTTTGATTTTTAAGCAACTTTCCCTGAGGAGACTAGTGTAAAAATAGCTCACCAACCTCCAATATTCAAAACCATGATATGGACAGATATTTACCAAATATTTAAATTTTTCCAACTGGCCTGAAATGTTTGGTCAGGTCTTTGATTGAACTGGCTGATTTGCTCTTGTAAAAACTAAGTTGTTTGAAAAGGAAATTTTTTTTGTCAAGATTCACATTGCATATCAGACCAACTAGAGATAGAATTTGGCCTCAAAGAATTAAACCAAAATTTTATTTTATTCTTTAAAGAGAAAGGAAATAAACAAAGTCTAATAAATTCATTTGTAATGGCCCTAGTAATAAAAGTAATGCAAGCCAACTCAAAGTCTGCCAGGTGTTGGTAAGGACTCTCAGAATCTATCCCGTGGAACTGAGGTTCACTGACATCATGCCATACTTAATAGAAAAATTAGGTGTATCATCAGGTAAAACAATGCATGAAGGTGTATCAGTGCAAGTGGGCTACAAATAATCCTTAGGAGTGCGTGGTGCAGGTGCAGCCATAGTTGTGTTCAATTTCAGTGTCCTCGCTCATAGAAGAGATAGAAGAGCTATCTATCTCTGAACTGTGTATACTATTCTCAGTGCTTGATGTAACTCTAAGCAACCTATTTTAACTGTCTCTCACCCATGACATGAAATATCAATCTAAATAGCATAAATAAGGTTCAAGCGACTGAGTAGTAGATGGCAAAGTGAAATGTGTAATCAAAGATAAGATGGTAAAAGAAACAATAGATTAATAAAACTATTTAAGTCATTTCATTAATCAAATCAAAAATTATTTAAGTCCCAATTAACTTTTAATGAATCTAAAATGCAGTGGGACTAAGAGATTAATAAAACTAAGCCAAGAATTAAGCTAGATTAGAAAATAATTGACAAAATACAAGCTAAAAATTGAAAAGCCCCAAAATCAAGATTTTGGGGTTCATCTTTGTATTCAAATAATAAATTCTTGAAATCAACTCATAACAATTGTAATGCATATTTAATAGAAGTTTAAAGAAGCAAGAAAAATAAGTAGCATCAAGTAAAATAAATGACAAATAAAATGTCCAAACTTCTAAGACAAAAATCTTAAAATACACCATAAAACTTCAAACTGAAATGAAATAAAAAGTAGTGAATGAAAAGAGCAAGTCAGATGAATAGAGATAAATGTGGCAAGTAATGGAGGATGTTGGGCAGTAATAGTTGGACCCCAAGGAGTTCTTCAAACGGCACTGCTGTGTGTTTCTTCCAAAAAAAATATTTTCTGCATTCTATCTCTATGTTTTCATCGTAGAATCCCCTTTACGTCCAAAAACATCGAAACCTCCCATCCAAAATGGAAACTCTAAAGGGAAACTAGCCTGTCTTGCGTAAAACTCTCTTGGGTTTTATTTTCAAAATGCTGAAATGTGTGCTGCATCCATGACTTTCTCCAAACCAAAAGACTAACATCATGGGTCTCACATAAAGCAAGCTAATATCATACCAAGCTAAAAAGCATCCTTAGTTTTGAGAATAATGTTGTGTGCATGTATGCCTTTTTGCCTTTCTGATTTTCTCATTTCTAATCTTTGTGTTTCTTGGACCTAAAAAAATGAAATAAGAAAAAAATAAAATAAAATAGAAAAGAAGAATAGAATATCAAAATGGTGTTGTGCATGTAAAAAATATTGCCCAATTAAATTAAAGTTATAAAATTAAGCATAAACCATAGTATTAACCAATTTAAATCATAACTCAAACTTATGCCTCTTAATCATTTTTTCATCTAAAACCAATAATAATGTAATGATATAATTAAAATATATTGCTTCTAAATATATAAAAATATGCAATAATTCAGCTCAATCAATCTACAAACTTATGGAATGTGTCCTACAAAATCTAAGGTTTTAGATTTTAAGAAATGATTTTCATGACATTTGTGGTTTTAGATCCAGTAGGCTTAGTCTATGGACTGTAGGAAATGGTTTTAGATAAGATTTATGGCTTAGATTTTGAAGGTGTATGTAAGCTCGATCGAAAGCCAGGTGTATTAAGCTCTGAAATTTGTGAACTTTAAGCTATAATTATTTTCAGATTTAAGGTTATAAACTTTGACTATTTTTGGGCATTTCATTTTATCAAACTTGAGATTATAGGTTTAGCAAGTTTTAAGAAATGATTATTTTCAAATTTAAGCTTATTGACTGTAGCTGAGAATGAAAGAGAGTATGTAAGAGTATAAATGAGTGTGCACTGAATTGAGAGACAAGAAGTCGGTTGCTATCAAAGTGTTGTAAGAGTCATCTTGGTAGGTATTGAAATGGATTAGAGTCCTAGTTTTAGACATTTTGGCAAAGTTGTTAGAGTGCGCAACGGAAGCATGAATTTTGGTAATATGATGGTTTGAGGGCAAACTTTGTGAGGGTTTGGAAATTAGTGACTTGAGATCACTTAGGACTTATGTTGAGAGAGTTTTATCTTACTATTTGCTGACAACGTGTTTCATACACCTAAGGGCTGGGTTTTCAGCGATTAGAGTCTTCGGTTTCCTCGGCCTGCGATGACAAGGGAAGGGTTGGAAAGGGCAGCCCTAGGACGGCCTAAGAAACCTCCGATGTCTAAGTCAGTAATAATCCTTTAGTGTTTGATGAGGTAGGAAATATAGCTAGTTGAAATGACTGAGTGGCAGAATTCGATCCCTTTACCTAAAGGCCGGGGTCATTATATACCCAGCCTCAAGGGTCAGAAGGCCATACCTTGCGACCTGGGGGGAATCTAGGAGCTCCATCCACCATGCTATCTTTAATACGACGTGACCCTCTAGGTTAAGTCATTAATGCGGCGTGATTTTCTGCTGAACTCATTTTAATGCGGCATAATCTCCTGGTGCTACTTTGGAATCCCGTCTCTTCTCCCTAGAGTGTTTCCTTCCCTTTCTGCTGGTTTGGCTTCCTATACTCCCTGTGTAGCGTCCCATCCTGACCCTGAAAATCATGCCCGACTCAAGTGGGTCACGGGTCTTCTTTGGGCCAATAAGGGAATTTGCAGGTCTGGGTCAGGCTTTTTAAGCCTTATGGGGCACGGGGGGCCTCTTGATGCCTAGTCTGGGCTGGCTTTCATGGTCCTTAGGCCCTCCAAAAAAATCCCCCCAACACTATTCATATGATATTATTATTTATGTTAAGAGTTCTATTTACTATTTCATATGGGGTTAAGCTAAGAATTTGAGTGAAATTATTATTAGGCTCTTAATTGAGCCCATTGGGAAGGTCTACACTTCGAATTGAATTGGAAGCTAAAGTGTATGATAATCAATACAATGTGCGCAAATGGGTCTGAATATGTGAGGCACCGGGCTAAAATATCTAGTGCTTAGAATCTTGGAACATTAAAATAGGCATGGAATGATTGTGGCGGATAAGTGTTTAGGCTTTGCTTTTGGTACAAGCAAATTCCGAGGATGAAATTCTTTTAAAGGGGGGAGATTTTAACAACCTGTTCTGAAATTTATTAGGGATGAAAGATGGATAAATTATTGAGCCTAAAATAGGTTTAATAGACCTTATTGGATAAGCCTACAAGTTCATTTTATTGAATCTAGTTAGGCCATAGGCCCAAAATTTTATTTTTAAAATTGCTAAGGTGTAGTTGATGATTTTGGAGTATATGAATATACCAAAATTCATAGAAGCCCAAATTTGATTAATCGGGTAAGACTCGGACCCATAAATTGTTATGGTAGATTATTAGAGTGTTATTGGGCTTACTATTTGGATAAAAGTCCATTTAATATTTATGGACCAAGTGGCCCAAAATAATTAGAAACTGACCCAAGAAATTCTTCTAAATGCTTGGAAATATTATTGGATGATGGATTTATTTTGGACACGAGGATTAAGGCTTGGTTTGTTTATGAAGATCCAGCCCATGATTTGTGTTTAATTTCAAACATATTAGGGCAACTCTAGAGTCCCATTCTCATTAAAATTTCTTAAACCTACTGCCAATATATATATATAGCCTCATGCATTATGGGTGGATCTTATTCTTCTTCAAACCCTAGTTTAGTCTCTAGTTACCATTGGCACGCCACAACCATATCCAACCATCCTCCCACCATGCACGTACATTCACAGGATGCATACACATCCTACCCACGAACATGAAACGCAAAAACAAGCAATCCTACATGTTAAACCTCTCTCTCCATCACAGGTTCCTCACTATTTTTACACCACCAAGCTCACCTTTATTGGCCTCTCACCCTCCCCGTGACCACCCCAAACAACCCATCAATTTTCTGTTATTATGGTTGCACGGCACATCCACAAACCACCATGTTCCAGCGTGTATACCCATGATAGCCTTAGCCCTTGTGGTATCTCCTTCCAAACCATAACAACCGTTGCCCTTCAACTATGCTAACAACACACAAGAAGCCGAATGCCCCTATTTTAGCCCCACAAAAATAGAGCATGGCTCTTCTTTGCCCAAGCATTGCAAGAAAAAAAAATGCACAGCAAGCTCGTAATCCCCCTCAACGCCCCAACTCCACAGAAAATGCCTCCCAAGCCTCCACCATATGGTTGCCACAATTCAAGCATCATAGAAACACTGGAAGCCACTGTTGTTACACACTCTCTCCTTCAATATCATGTTTCTACCCACTTATTGGTTATCTCAACTGCTTGGCCACCACCACTCTTTGGAGAGCAAGTCTCCATCATCGGGCGTCAACCATGAACAACCCTGCCCACCTCATGGTTGCACAGCCTAGACAAACCACCCTTCTCGATAATTTCCTCTCTCTCTCTCTCTCTCTCTCTCTCTCTCTCTCTCTCACACACACACACACACACACACATTTTCATGTTCTGCAGCCTTAGACAGCATTTGTCGCTTACCCATGCCAGAAGTTCACAGTCAAAGCCACAGCCACTACCTCATGGTAAGGCCACCCTCCCTTATACAATAGAAAATGTTAGGTTAAATTCATATAACAAGTGACATGTCTTAAGCAAGATATAAAGAATGCCCCTTTCCAAGTTAGTGTTGATCATAGAATAATTTAGTATTTATGATTTATTATTTCCTATAATAAATCAAGAGAATTGGATGGTTTGGAGTGAAGAAAATTTTAGAGTTTAATTGATTAATAGGAGAGATTTCGTGCAAATCAAATTATTCAGAGAGTGATGGTATTTTCGGATTAAGATTATAGGCAAAATGAAGTCTAGGTTATTTAAGTATTTTGGGCTTTAATTAGAAAGCTAGTGCTTAATTAAATAGTTACATACTATTGGAAATTTACTCAAGTTACATGACTATTTTATAGGAGACGATTTATTCTCCCTTGGCACTGTTGTGAAAAAATTAAGAGAAACTAAAAAGTTCATCTAAGCGAGGTTCCTATGTTAGACTTTGCATAAGAGAAATGAACTAAGGTTGATTTTGAAAAAATATCCGTGTTTTGTTATGAAAAGAAATTTAAAACAACCTCAGTTATTTGTTCAACATTACTCATGAAATATGCATAAAAGATATAAGTATTTTTGTCATGACTGGTGTAGATATAAGAAAACTTTTGGCTTTCAGTTTTTGAACTCTGCAAAAGAGCGAATATGAAATCTGAAAATTTGTGCATGGTTCTGTGAAGATGTTCTGAATCTTTTTTTGATTATGTGAAGATAATATGAATCTATTCCACACTCTATTTTGATATGATGTGGCAATTTGAAAACCTTTAGCATAACAATCTGATTTTGTTTATGGTTTTGATCCAATGATTTTGATTCGGTATGTTATTGTGTTGATACCAACATCTTTGTTTTGCTTTGAGTTATGACACTACCATGGGATACAATAGTGGTCTCTGGCCCTGCCACAGGACATAATAGTTGCCTTTGGTCCCAGCATGGGATATAATAGTGGCATCCGGCCCTACGACTAGACATAATAGTGGCTTCTAGCCCCAACACGAGATATAATGGTGGTCTCTATTTTGAGTAACTCACCTTGCTGGCGAACTATCGTTCTAATATTTTGATAACAAGTTTTGGTTCTGCATTTTGAAACTTAAAATTTTTTGTTCTACATATGGAACCATGTAAATGTTCATGTTTATATATTAGTATATGTTCTCTATTTATTGAGTTGTTGATAACTTACTCCTTATTTCCATAATATTTTCAAATGTTTTTTATGTTTTGGCTGAGAATCAAGAATGGAAGTATGGGTAAGGTTATGTGAGTATGGTGGATTAAGTGCAAAGACAGTACTTTGATTACTGGAGAATTGTATTCGATAAATTTGTCATGCTCTAATGACTTGGTATTTTGGAATGTTGACATTTATTTTGAGACTTTGGGGTATCTTAGATGAATTATATTGACGTATTTGATTTGAAACAAAAATGTTTTATGTCACTTAGAATTTGGAGTGCAAAAATATACTATTAGAATGTGAGTTTAAGTGATAGGAAGTAACCCTTCAGCCCATCGCGGTATGGGGAATAACATGATATATATATATATATAATAATTAATAAATTTGGGTGGGGGTCACTATTGGACATATGACCACCCTCTTTTCGGTAAATATATATATATATATAATAAATATACACTTTGTAAGCTATTAATGTATTCCTTAGAATAACACATCATGTAACCATAAATTAAAATATGTTATATAATAATTATTTATCAGATGATAGTCACCAAAATAACTTAGTTTTTATACATGAGAAAAGTAGGAAAGCAATGTCGTTTTAATAGTCCCAGCTAAACTTTCACATAATTTTGAAAGCGATAAATGTTTCGGATGCATGCATGCAAGCATAGAAGTTTTTGAAGATTATTGATGTGTAAGCTTGACGCTTGTTATTTTAAAGGAAATATTGGAACTCTAGAAATTGTAATCTATTATAATGATAGAACTTGTATATAGTAATACTCGGGTCATACAAGTTCGCATAAACATAACAGAAATTGTGACCAACCGCTAATTTATTTCGATTGGTCACAAGTTTCACGTTGTCATTTTTAAATATAGTAGGTGATTTTTAAATGAAGCGCAATGTTTTAAAATCTTCAAAATATTTAAATGTCCAAAATTATTTTAAAGAGGGGTATTTTTGGTATTATTGAACCAAGCCTAATTTTTAAAGTCAACCTTTTTTATGTTGTGAAGCCTCGAAAATAATGTATAGTTTAGAAAATCATTTTATTTATTTAAGAATATTATGTGATATTTAATACTTTATTTTATGTTAAAAAATCTATTACTTAGATGGTTTTATTTCTCTTAAAAATATTTAAAGAACTTCATTGTTTTATTTTATGATGAAAATAGTGCCTTGTGATTTTAAAAAACAAAGTTTGATTTTATTTAATAACATTGCATTTTTATTTTATCTACCTATTATTTAGTAGTTATTTTTAAGTGTTTAAAATGTGACGCCCCGACTCCCACGTATGGAAGCACGAGAATCGTGATGTCAGGATAATAACAATACAGGTCACGCATCCTAATGATAAGTGTTAAGTGTGTGTACATGCAGAAAATGTACAACAAAAAATGAAATGGATAAATTAAATAAGTCGACTAAGTACCATAATTTTAAATACGGATTTAAATAAAAGTGTTTCAAAAGATATTATAGTTATCCAGTGAAAACATAATCAAACCAAATACATAATCCAAAAGCGGGAAACAAATCCCAACATGCAAGAAAGCAACCCCACGTCACTCCTCTGGTGGAGCCGCATTCTCATGCTCTACTTCATTATCCGCATCAAAATCTACAATACCATGAAATGGTACCATAGGTATCGAATACCATGAGATTGCGAGGCTTAGCAGGTAATAAACCAAACAGTCCAAGAGATGAAAATACATTCATGCAACAACAAATATGTATGCATATGATGAAATATGCATGAGACCCAAAAATCATCCTTTCCTAAAAATAATTATTTTCCAACGCACGCCAAAACCCCATTTAGCCCAAAAACCAAGTTCATTAAAAATAACATTCCCCATTTTCCCAATAATATTCCCCATTCCTCTGGTCACTAGGGATCACCCGCACACCTTGGCTCCCTTCGTCACACCACAGGTAACAACCGTGCTTGTGACTTCATAATGAGCAATGTCCAGTTTTGTGCCCAGCATGTTCTTGACCAAGTATCCTTTAGCCCTGGCCAGCAGAGAGGCCAAGAAGTCGACACGAGAGTGTTACCATCCCGTCAGATGCCGTTGTAGCCCAATGACAACCTAGGAAACATCACTCAATATATTATACTCCCAAGTGACCAGACGTGCTCTACCGAGATAATGCTCAATCTCGGCCTGGGGTCGTAATACGCATTCACCCAAAAATCATTTTACACATGAAAACCTAGTTTTCATTTCCAGCACATGAACATGCATGAACCCAATGATCAATGCTAAGACATCAAACACCACAAATAAATTATCCCACCATAAACCAATTTCACAAACAACTCTATCCTCCAATTCAATCAACCCCCAAACTCCTCGGACTCATCGTTCGGCACAACCAACTAGATTACAAAAGATTTGTTGGTGCAAAATATATTTAAATCTCATAAAGTTTTTTGGAAAATTACTTATAGTGTTAAAAGGTTAAAAAATCTGGAAGTTCAAGCACCCGGTTTAATGCCAAAAGTGAGCTCGGAAAGAAATTACTAAAAATCACAATTTTTGGGACAAAAAATGGGTTTCGAAAACAAGAAAATGTCATGGAATAAAAAGGGCCGATCAACGAGGTAAAAGCTAGGAGATGGTGGCTAGAAAATGAGGCTCACAATAGAGGAAATAACCAACCCAAAACTCATATCAAAGTCCACGGCTTGGGATAAAAAACAGGGGTGTGGGTTGGCTAAAAACAATCACTAAAATGGGTTGAAATACTAGAAATGTTAGGGTTTAATCACAAGCTTGAATCATGAAAATACTAAGGGAAAAGGAGAGAAAACCAAGCTTGAAATGGCTCACGGATTTACTTGCAAAAGTTAAGAAAACAGATGAAATAAAATGCAAGGAATGAAAAGAGAAATGCACAGTCTGAAATAGAGAAACTAAAATCAGGAGAAAAAAGGGAATTAACACCAGACGAAAGAGGAAACCAAGATCTATGGCACAACACAGATTTTCAGAAGCAAAAGAAGAAAATTGAGGAAAAGCAATGGAGAGGAGAAGGTTCATTCAACATAAAACAAAAATAGAAACCAACACAAAAAGATTAAAGTGCAAGAAATTACCTAACGAAAATAGAATGAAGGAGGAGAAAAAGTTATCGGCTATAGGGGAAGAAGAAGAAATGAATGAAGAGGAAGAAGGAAAGAAGCAACGGCACAGGAGGAAAATAGAAACCAAAGCCCTAATGGCTTGTAGCAAATGACACCATTTTGGGGGAGAAAAGGGGTTGGGCTTAAGGCAGAGAAGCTGGGGCTGAAAACTGAAGGGGTTTGGACTGAAAATAAGGAAAAAAAGAACGCTCTAAAACAAAGTCCAATCTAAAAATAAAGGTCTAAGAAATAAAAAGGCACAATAAAAATAAATAAAAGCCAAATAAAAACACTACAACTAAACATTAATAAAATAAAATAATTAAAACCCAAGAATAAAATAATTTAAGCTAAAGAGTAGTTTAAATGTAAAATAATTATTAATATCAAGAAAGCACATTATTTAAATTTCACAGCTTGAAATCACAAAATAATATCATGAAAATCACATTAAATTTAAAATAAGAGAACCACTAATATAATAATTTAAATAATCATTCAATTAAAATACACGTAAATATGGGGTATCACATAAAATCTCTACTATTGGATCAAATCAAGAACCCTAAGATAAATGGCCTAGATTAAAACCCTAACTTTTCTTTTTCCCTCTCTCTCCTCCCATGTTTAGCCACCCCCACCCCTCTTTCTTTCCCTCTCACCGATTTCTTCCCCACCATAGCCCTCCCTCCATCGTAGCCTAGCTCCGCCGTGGCCAGCCTCGCCAATGTACCCCTCCACCACAGTCTCCCCGTAGGAGTAGCCCAGCCCGTTTCTCTCTACTTGAATCTCCCTTCTTCTCCATATCGCCTAGCCCACCTCCAATCAACGGTGCCACCCCCACGGCCTCACAAGCAACTTTCTTTTCCCTCACAGGCCTCTCTCTCTCTCCCCGCAGCAAAATTGAAGCCTGAAGCCCCTCTCTTTCTTTCCCTCGATTTTCCCTCCATCGTGAACCACCATGCCACCACCATGTCACCAAGAGCAGCAACCATGAGCCTCACAACCTTACCCCACAATAGATTTCCCCATGCTATAGCCTCATGCCTCAATCTCCCTTGCTTCCTCACTGGTTTGCCCGATCTGTGCCTCTCTCACGCTACTACCATGTGCTACCATAGCATAGCTTAGCACCACCAGTCAGCCATCTGATGGCCCCAGCCCTCGTGTCTTCCTCTCTCCTCCCTTGTTTCTCTGAAACCGTGGCCTTAGCACCTTCCCACACAGCCATGACCCGCCACATCGAGGTGTGGGTATCTTGGCTAGCCACCAAGGACCCTCCTTTCCACCTCTTGCCACCACCATGAAGCCTCCCAAACCCTAGCTCCACTCAAATAGCCATAATTTTAGGGTCACAGTAGTGACCATTCCTCCTCAAACCGACTCCTCCTTGCATGTGGGTAGCCACCGCAATGGGACCATGCTGGGCAACAAGTGATGTAGCACTTTCAGCCTCTCACTATGGTATAACTCCCAGAATTTTTTATCAAGAATTATACTGTTACGATCTGAATATTGGACTGGTGTTGTGAAGTGTTGTGTGTTGTGCTGCTATTTGTAGTTGTGGTTTGTGCTGTGTTGTGACTTATGAATAAAAATCGTTGTACTTGTGAAGTTGTGTTGTGGAGCGTGTCCAAGATTGTGTAAAATGAAGTGTTGGGCACTTTGTGTGGTTGTGGTTTGGTTGTGGATGTGAGAACCCGGACTTTGCCAAGTCTCTGCCTACTTTATTATTTTATTTTAATTACAAAAGGTCTCTCAATCTTCTAGGGATAGAGATGAATAAAGCTAAGTGTAGGAATAAAAGCTCTTAGTAGGCCTTATTCTTGGATCTTAACGACCCTTAGTTTAGAACGCTCTAAGTAGGAAAAGTGAAAGGAAGCCCAATAAGGCCCATAAGGGAATTCAGCCACCAAGAGAAGTATTAGGGTTAGACTGTCCAAATTGCTCTCTAGGGTTGTAGTAGGTGCCACATGGCATGGAGGTACTATTTGGTCTTTCCAAGTAAGGAACCTAGGGAGAAGAAAGGGAAAGACACTTGTCTTGCATGCATAAGCTTCTAGAAGGAATGAGTGGAGAGTGATGTCACTCAAGCTAGGGCTTACATGCCCCTAGGTAAGGTTATGTCAGATTATGCCACTTGTGATACATGTGTGGAGTAAGAGGGAAATTTTATGGTTTCAAGGGATCTTGTTAGGAATAGGAAGAGGTTTGTTCTAGAAGGAGTTGAAGAAGCAAAAGGCATGAGAAAAGGGAGATAGAGGTTGACGGCTTGGCATAGCAAAAGTTAAGGATTTTGTCTTGGGAAGGCAAAGGATCACCTAGGGGAGATCAAGAGATTTTCGGTCAAATCAAGCAACCCACACTCTACTTTGCCACATGGCAACCATGCACATTGTAAGAGAACCCAAGGAGGATTTGAACTGTATTTTTACCTTTCAACCATTAGGTTCAACGTTTCTAGACAAGGAGAGAAGGGAAAAATGAGAAGGAGTGGCAAGAAGGGGTTTCGGTTTTGGTGCTATGCGCCATGATTGGAGAAGGCTTTCAGGTTTCCGATGTAATGCCATCTAAGAAGAAGTGGAAGAGTTGCTTTGCCAAGTGGCATAAATGCAAAGGGCTTTGGTTCTTTCTACAGGATCGAATAGAAGGTTCACTATATAAAGAGATAGCCGAAAATGAGATAGGCCTTTTTTGCTCCATTCTTCATTTTCTTTCTAAGGATTTCAGCACCCTCCATCTCTCCCAAGTTCTTTACACTTTCTCACCACTTTCATACCAACCAAATGCCACCATTTCACTTCTTCTAAGTCAAGAATCACAAGAAGGATACTCTACACCATTTAGCTTGGGAAAGAGTTCAAGGAGGTGAGAACCATTCCACCATTTTCTTCACACACACACAGAGAGCTAAGAAGGAAATCTACCATTTCCATTCAGTTTTTGAGTTTTTCTTCACAACCACGCACTTTTACTTTAATAACTAGGGTTTTCTCTTTAAGGAAGGATGAACCCTAGATATCTATGGTGTTTTGAACAAATGAAATACTAGATCATTTGAAAAGGTTGAGTTCGGTTTTTACTTCTGAAAGAAAAACTAGGGTTTCACTCTTTGAAAGGAAGAACTGAGAAGAATGTTTTGGGTTTTGACTTGTAAATGCATGGAAGAGAGAGAGAGAGGAAACAAGGTTAGGGCCATACCCAAGAAAAAAGTTGGGGTTATAGTACTCCTTTAGAGTTTTGGACTCTAGGATTTTATTGAAAGGCATTTTCCAAAAACTATAAGTGCACACACATGCCCATTCTCATTCCAAGATTAGGATTTCTCTAGTGGTTTCTAATATGTATTGTGTGTACTTTTTTAGATTTTTGCTAAGTTATACAATTGGATTTATTGTAAGTAAACTTCCAACTTATTATTGAATAACTCTTGTATATGTATGGTGAACTTTTGTTTGTTACTTCTTTGGATTAAATCTTGTTGTATGGTAGCATGCCTATTTGATTGTGATATTAGAATGAAATGCCATGTTTGGATGATGATATGTCATTGTATATCTTGAATATGCCATGTTAGGGTTTTGGCCTCAACCTATTTAGGGTTTCGGCATTAACCTATTTCCATGCTATGTATGCTTGTTGATTGACCGGTGCAAAACTGCAAGTGCACAATATCGTAGTTTTATAGTAAAGTAATAAGAAGAGTATCGTCCTCAGGGATTGGTACCTTACTCTTGCCAAATACCAAAATTATGCTAATCTCAATTTTATCTAGAGGAATCACTAAGGTTTTTGTAGTAGCAAATAAAACTAGATCAACTCAAGAGAAATAAGCAAAGAAAGTAAAACTGATGTTTGAAGATCAAATTCAATAGGGAAGAAAACTTCTAGGAAATCGATTTCACCATAATTCTTCACTATGCTTTTCTCATCCAGCTAATTTAACTTAAACCTCTTTTGTCTATTAGCAAATCTCTAATTCATCCAAAAGCCTCTTTCGATAGTCAATTGGAATTGATTCTAGTTTATCAATTCACACAAGAGTATGCAAATTAAATAATCAAGAACGCAATAAGACCAATGATTTAATTACTACACAGGTTCATACAAGTCTTTCGATCTCTATACTTACCTATGCTGAAATATCCAAGATCTACCCTATGATTCCCTCTTTCGATAGCAAATCACAAGATTAATAATCATCTAATCAATGGCCAGTTAATTAGAAGCATTAAACTCAGAATAAATCAGATAAACAAAGAGAGAATTGCATTAAATTAGCA